>NW_026020303.1:3151205-3378928 GCF_900185275.1 Solanum verrucosum | reverse complement strand
TTTCAAAATTTGGAATTATGAGGGTTGAATTGTTATTTGGTATCAAGATTAGGAAATTGATTATAGATTTGGGGTGAGTTTTTGGGTCTAGACAAAACACATAGTAAAATGGGTGTTGTTAGTTTTGGAATCTTATTGTGATTATTTTTTAGAATAGATTGTATTGATTTGGAAGTCCAACGAAAGAGATATAAGTCCCAGAGTGATTGTTCGATTATTTGAGTCAAGTGAATTTCTAAATCCTTGTTAAGTGTAAAGAATCGTGTATTTCCTTGTGGTATATGTTAGGGAGTAATGAGACTTGGTGATGGGTTGACTTGTCCATATTGAATAATTTTAATGATGAAAAAAGGGTAATAAAAGGCATTGTGATTAATTATTGGTGTGTGATGTGTTGAGAATGGTTTGAAAGGCTTATTGGCTCATTGTTGATGTTGTATCACGATTGTGTTGCTGTTAATTATGCATTATTATGAAAATGGGCATCTCCTCATTATTTATGTGAACATGTCATTTGCATTGATTCTGACACATGGTTTTGATAAGTGTTATGTGAATTGATGAAGAATAAGAAATTAAAAAGGATGTACCATTTCGAGGGATGTGTCACACGCCGCGTCGCATACTATTATCGAGGAACGTGTTGCACGCTGCGACAAATACTATTATTGAGAGACGTGTCGCATGCCACGACGGATTTTCTTATCGAGGGTGGTGTCTCACGCCGCGACAGATGCATGGACATATATGTCCTCCATGGGTCCCGGACTGAGCGACAGCAGGTGTGTATCACTAGGTCAGACATGCATTACTATACTTGACATTGCATTCCATTACATTGCACGTCTTTATCATTATTGAACTTGATGTTGTGTTTTGATGTGATCTTGTGAGTGTCATTCTGTGGAACTTGTGATTGATGAATATTGAGCTTGTTGTTAAGGATATGTAATTGTTAGAATGTTGTTGTTGAGTTGTGTGCTATGTAAATTGTGAACTGTTAGGTTCGGCTGACTTTATGCAGGTTGTAGTTATGGAGGTAATTATTGATGAATATTGAGCTTGTTGTTGAGGTTATGTAATTGTTAGAGTGTTGTTCTTGAGTTGTGTGCTATATAAATTGTGAACTGTTAGGTTGGACTGATTTTATGCAGGTTGTAGTTGTGGAGGTTCGGTTGGGGTTTAATGAGTACCTGTATTCTATTCCCTCAGCTTGTGTTTAGAAGTTTACTTGTTGAGTACCGTGTGGTTTGGTACTCACCCATTGCTTCTACATTTTTGTAGGTTACTAGCCCAGACCTTCGTGATACTTTATATTCTCTCCTTGTCTGAGGCTAATACGCTCAAATTACACCTCTATTAAAGAAGTATAAGCGGTCTCGTCAAATAAAGAACCCAACTTGTAGGTTGGGGTCGATCCCACAAAGAATATGGTTCAGACGTAAACTTAACTCACTATTATATCCGTTTAGTCATACTATTTCCGAGACAAGTAAATAAAGGGGGGGGGGGGTTTGTAAGCAAATAATCGATTGTTGATTAAGTAACAAGTGAGCAAGATTCTAACTTTAAGTTATCAGTATGAGAGAGAAACTATGGTGTATGTGTTCCCCACAAGCTCTTAACGCGGTAATCCTAATAATAGCAATCATTTCCTAGTGTTTTACATGCAAAGTTGGTAAGTTAGGTATCTCTAAGTGATTGGTCCTCCAATAGGGAATTTCACTACGCACCTTAGTCCGGCTACGAGTGTATACTTTACCTATCCTTACCTTTACCCCATATTAGACATCACATCAATGTATGTCTTAGATTTAACCCTCGCACCAATTGACATTAGACTATTAGATAGCATCCACTAAATCTCTATTGTTAATTCTTTCCTCATTCATTACCTCCTTGGTCCGGCAAGTAGGAACGAAACGAGTTCTAACATTTGCAACCGTTAAAAAGACTTCTAAGCGAAATAATTACCAATACATGCATAAACCCTATTCAAGAACTACTTAATTATTATTTATATGTTGTTAATTGCTCATGGTTCCCACAACCCTAGTTGTGGATTTAGCTACTAATGCTTGAAAGAACACAATTCATGTTTTGATAAAAAGAATTCATGAGCTTACAATTAGAGTAGAAGAAACCCGAAATCTCCCATTGAATTTCAAAGTGAAAATCTTGTAAAACGAAATTCGGAAATCAACTTGCTAAAGTTTGCAAATTAATCCCAACAAAACACCAAAAACTAAAAGTATCCAATGTCTAACCCCCAAAACGAGGTTTATCACTCATAATTATAGAAAACATGCCCTAAATAAAATAAGTAAATAATAGGCTGGGACGCGGTTTCAGTTGACGGTTCCACCGACGGACCGTGGGTCGACCTACGGTCCATAGGCCCCCTTTGTGGCTCAACACTTAGACAATTTCATCAAGTACTAGAACCTTCAACTTTCTGATCTTCATCAACGGTTATGCAGGACGGATCGTGGGTCGACCTACGATCCGTCGTCTTGCTTTGTGGTTCCACACTTGTCAGACTTCCCTGATGGTGCACCTATGATACAACACCTACGGTCCATCCTGGCAATCTGTGGTTTGAGTTACTGAAACTCATCTTCTTGGCCAAGACCTACGATTGCCCATCCATGGTCCGTCGATGTATCTACGGTCCACGGATGGCACCGTTGGTGGCTACTTCAATAAATTTCATCTCGCATCTTCATCAACTGCATCTATGCCTATTTCTTGCAAACATTAGACACAAAACATTAATTCTAATACAATATAGCCCTAGAGACACAAAACTTCTAAGTGAAATGCATCAAAAATACCGTAAACACTTGGTATATCAACACCCTCAACTTAAACTTGTTGTTTGTCCTCAAGCGAGACACTAAAACTCTAAACGACACTTATGTAGAAGGAGACATACAACCTCAAGCAATCACATGGACTTTTCAATCCATTCCATTTCTTTAGTGAAAATCTCTTCATTTAGACTCAACAAACTAAACTTGTATATCACTTGGTATATCAACACCCTCAACTTAAACTTGTTGTTTGTCCTCAAGCGAGACACTAAAACTCTAAACGACACTTACGTAGAAGGAGACATACAACCTCAAGCAATCACATGGACTTTTCAATCCATTCCATTTCCTTAGTGAAAATCTCTTCATTTAGACTCAACAAACTAAACTTGTATATCACTTGGTATATCAACACCCTCAACTTAAACTTGTTGTTTGTCCTCAAGCGAGACACTAAAACTCTAAACGACACTTATGTACAAGGAGACATACAACCTCAAGCAATCACATGGACTTTTCAATCCATTCCATTTCCTTCTCTTCATTTAGACTCAACAAACTAACTCATACGGATCAAAACATGACATAGATCGACCAACAAACTAACTCATACGGATCAAAACATGACATAGATCGACCAACATACATCACAAATACACCTTTCACAATCACCAAGGTATCAATTTTTCCAACAATGTAACTAGTACCCTCACTTCAAAAGAAATCCTTTTTTCACTCACAATAGATATGACTTTCAAGTTTTAGGATTCGTTCAACACTCACGCTCAGAAGTGACTTCAAGTACAGTTAGTGCGTAATACCATAGGCTTGCCCTTATTTACACTACTTAGACTCTCCAAACTAGTTGCTATGATCACTTTAAGACTTTCTTAGCTTGTAACGCAGCCTCAAGGCCAGGTATGGTACATTTGGGTACTTTTTAGTGACTTTCTGCCCTCCTTGACATTACATTGGCTTTTTACCTCTTTTCTCAACCTATTCTTGACATCCTTTCATTTTACTTTCTTTCCCTTGACTGTCTTAAACATAGATGTGACTTTTGACTTTATAGCTCTTATTTTTCACTTTCTTCTTTTTCTTTCACTTCATTTTTTTATTTCTTTTAGCACTTTTGTTTTTCATCTTTTTTTCTTCTGTTGCACAAAGTCACATCTTTTTCTGTTTTGTTTCTCTCTTCATCACAAAACTCTTTTCATACCCTTTTTCTTTCGGTTTCCTTTTTCATAGCCACCCCAACTTATGTGTTTAGCATGAGTTGAGGTGCACAATATCCGATGTCGGACCAGAGCCAAGATCAAGGTAACTTTTGAATTAGCCACCCTCAATTTAGGGTTTTGACCTAAGTCAAGGTGCACATGTCCAAGGAGGGACTGGGGCCAAAACAATTATTTTAGGAAAGGTGAGTTAGGTGAATTGAAAGAAGTTGTCTATATTAGGCTCAAACATTTGGATCAAAGGGAACATTTATTTCATTTGGTTGGATCATTTTAGGCTTGAGTGGACTTATTTGAACAAAGGCCTATGATCATTTCCTAACTTCTAGCCTATATTATCTTAGCAGGACCAACGGGGCAAGTTCTAGTTTGACACACACTTTAAAAAAAAAAAAAAAAAATTCTACGTGGACTGCCACTTCAGCACCAGCTCAGTGCCACAACAGCAGCTCATTGCCAGGCCATCCCAGACGCGCCACGTGGCGCGTGTGGCTCAGATTCAGAGAGGAAAATGTTCAGGTTTTTTTTGCTTAAGACCCCAAAAATATTCTAAGTATGGAAGGTTTTTGGACCTAGAAATTTTTCTAAGTGTCCAAACTTCGTGATTCTTTTTTCTACCATTTTTCCCTTCAATTCCTCAACTATTTAACAATTAATTAACATCTTTAATTACTTGTTAACTAGTTTTAATCATCAAATCATCCAATCAAAGTCTTACAAGTGATGGACTTCTTTGAGGCATAGTTTTTTTCTAAGTGTCCAAATTCACTTCTTCTTCTTCTAAACTCATTTTTCTTCTAATTTTCAACTATTTAACAATTAATTAACATCTTTGATTAATTGTAGTTATTTTTAATCATGAAATCTTTTCTTTGACCCTTCAAATTAAGTAACAAGAAGTAATTCTTCTACTTTTGTTACTTGGTTTATTTTGAATTCGAATTTTTTTTGGTACTTCTTTCTTCTACTTTTGTCATCTTAATTCGTTGATAACCTTCTTGATTCCAGTCCTTTAGATTTTTGGGTCATCCTTCTTTCAAGCGTCACAAGAATCCACTCCACCACAAAGAATTATTGATCTTGTGATTTGATTGGGCAAAGGTAGTTCTTTATCAACTTTGGGAAGACACTTTAGGAAGGTGAGAGTGAGATCAAATAAGAGAGGTGTGAGGAATTTTGCCACTAACCTTGTTTGCTAAGTTTTGTAGGTACCCAAGGTGATTACAAGGAAGAATGTCATCCGTAACTTCCGAATATTGTGGAGATGATATTGGTGCATACATTTGTAGCAAAATGAGCTATGAGCATGGTGAAAATGAGTTTTGTGAGGGCTATGATGGTCCTTACGAGCATGGTAATGGGGCTTTTGTTTATGATGGTGATTCTTATGAGGGATATGATGGTCCATGGGATAATGAACAACATGGTGGTGAGAACTACTACTCCGGAGATGATTTTGAGATGAATGGAACTTATGACTCTTGTGATGATGTTGAAGGGATGGAAGAACCTTATGGTGTATATCATTGTGGAGATGAAGGTTCTCATGCTACGCACCGTGGTTATGATGGTGATGTGAGGTACAATTATTTCTCCCATAGGTCTTATGAATCCTTTGAGCAGAATATAGATAGAAATGGAGGTTGTGAGGTTGAATTTACTACCTCGTCTTGTGCTACTTCCTATCCTAAGAAAGAAGGCATAGATGTTTGGGTGGGACCATTTCAAAGTCGCCATGTGGACCATAGAAGAACTGCATTCCCTACTTCTCGAAATATGCTAACTTAGTCTTCTCATCCTAGTTCCATTGTTTCTTATTCTCCGTATGGTGATGAGGTTGAAGGTAGAGGGGGAGGAACAATAAGCCATGAAGTAATAGAGTTAAGACAATTTTTTACAACATTGAAGAAAGATTTTGATGATTTCTTGCAGATGTTTGAAAAGGTTACATCTATGGTACAAAAGAGGCAAGTTATTCATCATGAAGATACGCCCAAGGAGTTACCCTTGGAAGAAAAACAAGATACTCCTTGTAAGGTTGACAGTAAGGAGTTACACATGGAAGTCAAAACACCTACTCCTTGTGCACCAAAATGGAAGTTGAACTTGAAGGGATCTTCTAATCCTTCAAAAAGAATCCTTGGCACTTGCCCTAACTCCCATCAAATTGAGAGACAAAAGATTGAGAGGAGTAAGGATGTGAAAAGTGACAACTCTAGAGTGGAAAAAGGAGAGGTTGGGTGGAGTGTTGTGAGAGGGTTCTCACATTTTTCTCCTAACTCATGTAACTTTACTTTCTCTAGTTGTTTGAAAATTTGTGCAGGTATCCTTGGATGCAAGCCTAGTGAGGCACCTCAAAAATGTGAAGAACCATGAGGTTCTTGAAAGCTTCCAAAATGAGAAAATGTGCTCTAATGTTGATAGCCAAGGTGACGACACTTCTTCCTATTAGCTACAAGGTAACAATGCTAATGCCTACACTTCCTTGAACTTGGAACATCATTGTGTGGCTAGTAGCCCATTGAGTATAATAATAGCTTGTCTTTATGTGAGCATAGTGAGTCTTTACCTTGTGATGTTCTTGATAGCACTTTCTTGTGTGATGATAATATCCTTGTTGTGAGTGATCAAGCACTAGCTGATCCTTTTGATGACCGAATTGACTCTTCTAGTAAGGTCAATTTGTGTTCATCTAGTGTTGGCACTTGTAGCTTGAATGAGGGTACATTGTCCTGCGATGAAAGTGATGCTACACTAGTTGATCCTATTAATGACCAAGTTGATTCTTCTGGAAAGATCAATTTGTGTCCACCTAGTGTTGGCATTAATGATTTGAATGAATCCTTAGACCATAGCACCATTTCTTGTTTTTCTCATGTGAATCTTGAGGTAGAATGCTTGTTAAAGGATAATCTCTTGTTTGATGATGACATGACTCTTGAGAGTGTGCATAGTGAAATGCCTTATAATGTTAGAAGTGTAGCGACTCTCAGCGGCTATCAATTGTTTGAGAATCCACTATGGTGTGATGACACACTTTCCAAAGATGGAAATCTCTTTTGTGAAGATGACAGTACATTTATTGGAGAGGGTAGTGTTAAGATGAAAGGGGACGCTTATGTGTTAAATGTTACTTCATCCTTGTGTGTTCCAATTCTTCATATGAATTGTGCTTCTTTAGTATGTAAAGTGGAGGCCAAACTTGGGAACAACTTGATTGAAGTTCATTTATGTGACACCTTTCCCTACTACTTGTTTGCATATGATGATGTTAGCACTTTTGAGTGGAGTGCTATGATATTGGAAGATAAGGGTGCCAACCGGGTTAATAAATGTGTGCTTGATCCATGTTCATGGATTTCCTTTCCATTTGACCCCGGTAATAAGTTGAATTGTGGCATTTGTTTAGTGATGCTTGGTCAAGATGACAAGAACAATTTGGAGGGATTTGTTGGCGCCTTTCCCTATGATGGAAAGTTCTTCTTGAGGGTTTACAATTTTACTTGAGGGGCCTACGTTGTGCATGGGGAAGGGTAGTTTTCTAAACCCCTTTCTTTACTATCTCTTTGCGTATGATCTTGTTGATTGTGCATCTTATGGGGATAAGAGTTATTTGTCAAGAGAGGGGGAAGTTTATCTTAAATTCGTCATGTTGTCTTTGTGTGTTCCATCTTGTGATGTAATGAATGCTAGGATCCTTAAACCTAGTTTTAATCTTGCATATAGGAACGCCTTAGATGACCCTTATGTGCATGACACATTTCTCTACTATCTCTTTGCATATGATGAGTCTCATATTTGTCTTAAATGGGCATTGCATTTCGGTCGAGGTATCATTGCGGTCTATACTTGTTTGTATGACCCCATTATGTGGACCTATTATCATTTTGACCCCGATGAGCGTTTGAGCTTGTTGTAATGTTATATTTTGGGTGGTATTATCCTTTTGATGTGAGGAATAGCCAAATTCCTTGTTCTCCAACTGTGGGCTTAATAGTCCTGATAATAGAGGATACTTAGTTGCTTCTTGAGATTGTGTCTCCTTGGTGTAATGCTTTTTGTGCTAACCATTATACTAACCCTCATGCTATGAGGATATATTTGTTGTTTGTCTTTTTCATGGTTTTGCAAGGTTTGGATTCGAGGACGAATCCTTTTCAAGAAGGGGAGGATGATAACAACATGGATAGCATGGATCGCGTAAAAAGCATTAGAGGAGCTTGATGGACACAAAATCAATAAGTACAATGTGTGGAAGGTCCATCTAAGTGAAGAGAAAGAAGAAAGAGGCCATTTGTGCAAATGGTCATCTCATAATTTCAAGAATTCACAAAAGAAGTCAACCAAACAAGGCCCTTACTTCATTAAGGGTAAAATTGTCAAATAAGTATCTTCTTTATTTTATTAATATAAATAGTAGTCTCTTTTATTTTGGAAGAGGGAGACTATATGGATTTTGAATGTGAAATGAACAAACTCTTTCAAGAGTGTAGTTTCAGGGTAGAATCCCTTTAGGATAGCCTAGCTTAGTGTAGCTTAATCTAGATTAGTGATGGGTGGATTCTCCTTGTTGATTTAGGACTTCTTTAACCTTGATTTCACTTGAGATTGCTCATTTGTGGTTTTCAATTTGAGTTGTTTCTTTTCGAATTCAAGTTTCTCTTCTTCCTTGGTTGATTGTTTATTCAATTACCTTTTCTTTCTTCTCTTCTCATCTCTTATTTCTCATCTATCTTACTTTTGTGTTGTTTCATTCCCCATTTGATTTCAATTGGTTTCATCTCCAATTGGAACCCTTATCAGCTTCTTCCAAAGACGGTTTTGCGAGTGGAGAGTCGCGATTCTTCATATCTAGCTCCAATTTCTTTTGTTTGGAATGGAATTCGAACCTATCAAGTGTGGCAACTAATTCATCATAGTCTTCAATACCATTACCCTCAAAATTCATCATTACCGCTGCCAGTGCATCAACACCCAACCTCACCTCAATAGACACTTCAGAAACTCACTCCATAATATGATTCACCACTGATACTGACTTGAGATCGCTTTCCTGTTTCAGAGACCTACAAATATTGAAAGTTACCGCTTCATTATTCAATCAAAACTTCATCTGCCCTCTCTCCATATTGACCAAGGCGCGCCTAGTAGCAAGGAATGGTCTCCCTAATATGATGGGGACCTCAAAATCAACCTCACAATCAAGTATCACAAATTCCGTCGGAAAAATGAACTACTCCACTTTCACAAGGACATGTTAGAGAACACCAATGGGCTTCTTCACAGTTCTATCGGCTATGAGTAGTCACATCGCAGTCGGTTTTGGAGCACCTAAACCCAACTTCTTATAGATAGTTAATGGCATCAGATAAATGATGGCACCCAAATCACACAACGTCTTCGCAAAATGCAACATCCCAATGGTACAAGGAATAATGAAAGCCCCAAGATCCTTTTTCTTTTGCACTAATGACCGCGTAGCAATAGCACTACAATGTTGTAACATTACATCATCCTCAAAGTTGATGACCCTCTTTTTGGTCACTAAATCCTTCATAAACTTTGCATACCCAGACATTTGCTCCAAAGCTTCTATCAATGGAATATTGATGGACAACTGTTTCAACATAGTAATGAACCTGTGGAATTTTCCTTCTTTGGTCTTCTTCACCAATTTCTATGGGAATGGTGGTGGAGGTGTAGGAATAGGAACAACTTTTTGGGTCACCTTCGCTTCCTTCTCTGTAGCAATTTTAGACTCTCCAGTAACTTCAATCTCATCTTCATCTCTTTCTACCACAATTTCAACCTCAGACGGCATAGAGGGATCAATGGTCTTTTTACATCCTCGAGTAGTGACTTCCATACAATTCCCATCATTCTTCGAATTCTGGATGGTGTTGCTAGGAAGTGTGTCAGTCTGACGTGGATTCACAGTAGTGGACAAATGACTAAACTTGCTACTCAAGTTGCTAAATCGACACTGCATGGGAATCAACTTTTCGACTGATTCCAGATAAGTCATTTCGCATCTCTTTCACATTCTCATCAATCGTATCAAACCTCTTCATCATATTATGCATCATATCCTCAATGCGTGACACACTACCTTCCAACTTCTCTATTGCCAGATTTCCAATTTGCATGTGGAACATAAGGCCCAACTCTCTCATTTTTGTTGTCATAGTTGTTTCGGTTGTAGTTATTATCACGATTGTAGTTCCCATCCCAGACATAGTTTTCCTCTCGAGTGTAGTTTCCATAGTTCTGACCTTGGTTTCCTTGACCTTGGCGCCAATTATCCAAGTTAGAACCTTGGGCGTTGGCTCGAAACCCCCCCGTCTGATCATTCACCAGATACTCATCCTTCTCATAGTAGCATTCCTCAACAGATGGTGGTGGAGTTCTAGTTAAGTAATTTACAGCATTCACCTTTTCTGCACTGTCGCTCACATGTTTTAAGACCAACCCAAGTTTTGTCCTCATTTGAGCCATATCATCATGAATTTCATCAGCAGAGTGACTAGGTACAGCTTGAACTGCAAATGTGCTTCTACCAGTGTCTGAATTTCTAGTGTTCCATGCCTTATTGTTTTGAGAAATCTTCTCCAATTTCTCAGGGATCTCCTCAAAAGTGCACTCACGATATAATCCTCCAGCGATAGTATCCAGCACAACCTTTCCATTGTCATCCTGACCTCTGTAGAAGTGCTCCTTCAGTGACTCATTATCAATGTGGTGATTTGGAACACTTCTAATGAATGCAGTGAACCTATCCCATGAACTGCTTACAGACTCTCTAGGTAGTGCTATAAAATTGTTCAGTTTTTCCTTGTGATTTAGCTTCTTTGATAATGGGAAATATTTTGCCATGAACACTTTCTGCAATTGGTCCCATGTATGAGTCGAGTTATATGGAAGATTAGAAAACCACACTGCAGTATCACCGGTCAATGATATAGGAAAGACTCCCAAACTTATAACATTCATATCCAACTCTGGTTGTTACACATAACTCTTGCAGACACTTCTAAATTTAGCCATGTGACCATGAGGATCTTCTGAAGCTAGACCAGAAAACAACCCCCAACTATAAGCATTTGCATCAGACAACTGGTCACCACAAATATATGCCCTGGAGGTAAAGGAGGGAGAACAAAATGGCCTTCTGATTCAATTGTATTAAAGTCGATCCTATAGTTATCATGCAACCTTGGTTCTCACGGATTCTGTACCCTCAATGCATCTTCGAGTAGATTACCACAACGACCCTGAGCATTCTCATTATTCACTCCATCCTTATGCTAATCTATGATTGGATTATTATGAACCCCTTGATTTGTCATTTTTCTCAAAATCTTGCTTAGTTCAGAATCGTATGGGGTCAACGGTTCGCCTCGACTCCATGTACTTGGCATATACTACAGTAGAAATCTGTAGAAAACAAAAACAAAAGAAAACGTAAAATCAAGAAATAGTTGACTAAAGTTCAATAATGTAGTTAAACTTAATCTAAATGCCTTATACCCCGGTAGCGGTGCCAAAATTTGATACGCTCAAATTACACCTCTATTAAAGTAGTATAAGAGGTCGTCGTCAAATAAAGAGCCCAACTTGTAGGTTGGGGTCGATCCCACGAGGAATATGGTTCAGACTTAAACTTAGCTCACTATTATATTTGTTTAGTCAAACTATTTCCGAGACAAGTAAATAAAGTGGGGGGTTTGTAAGCAAATAACCGATTGTTGATTAAGTAACAACGGAGCAAGATTCAAACTTTAAGTTATCAACATGAGAGAGAAACTAGGGTTTATGTGTTCCCACAAGCTCTTAACGCGGTAATCCTAATAATAGTAATTCTTTCCTAGTGTTATACATGCATAGTTGGTAAGTTAGGTATCCCTAAGTGATTGGTCCTCCAAATTGGGAACTTCACTACGCACCTTGGTCCAGCTACGAGTGTATACTTTACTAATCCTTACCTTTACCTCAGATTAGACATCACATCAATGTATGACTTAGTTTTCACCCTCACAGCAATTGACATTAGACTATTAGATAGCATCCACTAAATCTTTGTTGTTAATTCTTTTCTCATTCATTCCCTCCTTGGTCCGTAAAGTAGGAACAAGATGAGTTCTAACATTTGCAACTGTTAAAAAGATTTCTAAGCGGAATAATTAGAAATACATGCATAAACACTATTCAAGAATTACTTAATTATTATTCATACGTTGTTAATTGCTCATGGTTCCCACAACCCTAGTTGTGGATTTATCTACTCATGCTTGAAAGAGCACAATTCATGTTTTGATAAAAAGTATTCATGAACTTACAATTAGAGTAGAAGAAACCTGAAATCTCTAACTGAATTTCGAAGTGAAAATCTTATAAAATGAAATTCAGAAATGAACTTGCTAAAGTTTGCAAAATAATTTCAACAAAACACTAAGAACTAAAAGCATCCAATGTCTAACCCCCAAAAATAAGGTTTATAGCTCCTATATATAGAACATATGTCCTAAACAAAAAGGAAACAAAATAAGGAAATAATAGGCTGGGACGCGATTTAAGTCGACGCTTTGACCTCTGGACCGTGGGTCAACCTACGGTCTGTAGGTCCCCTCCGTGGCTCAACACTTAGACAATTTCATCAGGTACTGGAAACCTTCAACTTTCTAATCTTCATAGACGGTTGTGCAGGACAGACCGTGGGTCGACCTATGGTCCGCCTTCTTGCTCCGTGGTTCCACACTTGTCAGACTTCCCTAATGGTCCATCTACGACAAACCACCTACGGTCTGTGGACTGGGATACAGTCTGTCCTGGAAATTCGTGGTTTGAGTTACTGAAACTCATCAACCAGGCCAAGACCTACGACTGCCCATCCATGGTCTGTGGATGGCACCGTTGGTGGCCACTTTAGCAAATTTCTGCTCACATCTTCATCAACCGCATCTAAGCCTATTTCCTAAAAACATTAGACACAAAACATTAATTCTAATACAATATAGCCCTAGACACACACAACTTCTAAGTGATATGCATAAAAAATATCATAAACTCACGGTATATCAGAGGCTTCCTGTTGAGATTCCTGAGGTAGTTGTTTGTCATCTCAGCAGACCTTCTTACTCTTATTTATGATCTTGTTCTATTTTAGAGACAACATCATTTGAGACATGGTTTATTCGATTCTAGTGTAATACATTAGAGGCTTGTGCACGTGACAACAAGGTTTTTGGGGTATATTTAAGTCGATTATGATTTTTTGTGTTATATTAAAGTATGAGACTTTTATTTATAGTTTATTTCCGCACTTTATCATAATGGTTGAGGTTTAGGCTGACTTGTCTTAGTGGGAAAAGACGAGTGCCATCACGTCCATTTTGGGTCGTGATAAAATGGTATTAGAGCCCCAGGTTCGTAAGTGTCACGTGTATACAAGTCGAGTCTAGTAGAGTCTCGAGGATCGGCATAGAGACGTCTGTTGCTTATCTTCGAAAGTCTATGGTGAATTTTAAGAATAATCTTCACTTTTTAGATCTCTATCATGCGTCCTTGAGCCGATCTAATTTTTATCGCATCATTCCATTCTTTCTCACCTATAGTGATGGCTCATACGTAGTTCCTCATGTGGGCAGTTGGTGTGTCTTGTATGGCTTGGATGTTAGACCTACGACTAATGTGGAGGTGATAAACTTATGAAAATGATGCATCGTTAGATTAAGAATGTGCAGTGATCCGAAAGGTTTGAGCAAGTTGATGAATTGATGATGCATTTTGAGGATATTTGAATGATAAGGTTTAATAATGATTTTAGGGACTTCATGAATGTGTTATATTTTTCATAATAGTTATTCAGCAGCAAAAATAATACTTGTGTGGTATATACGATATATGTAATGGTTTGGGAATTAGATATGGAATGATTAAAGGGGTGGCCAGAAAATGAACAATGTGACTTCAAAAATACCATTTGTATAGTTGTTATAATACTTATGGGTTGCTTAGCGAATGATGAGAATAATGTTGCACCAATTGAGGTTAGAATCTTTCATAGATTGCGTGTATAACAAAGAGGGTCATGATACGACTAATACAATGATACCGATGGTTACTTGGTTAGAATTATGGAGTGTGTTAATTTTGCAATCAACTTGACCTACGAAAGAATACATATAGCTTGGGCTAGATATGGAATGAATTTGGTAATATTTTATAGCTATTTGATAGGTAGAAATGTGTCGGCTATTTGGGTACGATCTTCTCGGTAGGTGTGATGTGTTCTAGTGGTGGACCTAATAGACTTTCGGGGTATGGTACTAGTGGTATGTAAAAATGAATATGTTGGTTATCAAGTAAGAACAATAACTACTTAAGAAGTTATTAGTTGTACCACCTGCTCGTATAAGTTTACTCGAGGTTACATTCACATTTAAGAAACCAACTAGTTTGTTAATATAGACGCTAGGGTTAAGCATTATTTATAAGGAATCTATTAGTGGTGGATCTTTGGTACGGTATTAATGTGTTTAGGTTGTGAAGTGTATCTTGATGATTCTAAATGAGGACTTGTGATTTCATCATAAGCTCCAAGGGAGTGGACCGATATCGAAATGAAAAGCTTATGGGTAAAGAAAATTTTCAAAGAGTTTACTTGTGCGAAGGCAATTAAGAACTTTACTAAGAAAGTGCATATAAAGAAAAATTGAGTGAGTCATTTGGATGATTGGCATAGCTGGGTTTGAGGTGTCATGTTGATTACATGGTTGACTTCGTGGTGATGATAAGGGCTAACTAAGCATGACGGTAATAAGGGTTTGTGATGGATTGTGATTGAGATGCAACTATATGATAAAGATTGTTGGTTAAATAGACTTTTGTGTTGTAATGGCGATTTGAGAGTATCTAAGGTTGTGGTTTGCTACTATTCAGTGATAGTGTGGTTGTATGGAAAGTTGTAGAAGGTGCTAGGACGCGCTCAAATAAAATTGAAGGAAGTTAGAGTCATAATGGAAAGAATTGGTGGGAGGTAATATAGCCTTCGGAAGAAGGCAAAAGCAAGGATATTTACTATGATTGCAAGGGCCAAAGATGTATCTTCAGAGGGTTGAGAATTTGGTTCAGAGACACGTGGTTCCATTTGTTTCACACTGGTTATGGTAATACTGTCACATGTCCATCACATTGGTTAAAAACCGTTGGGTAAGATTTGAGAAAGAAGTCTACATAGTTCAGCTCGAGTGTGATGATAAGCTCTTTTATGGTTTGGAGTTTGGTAACTTTTAGGATTGGATATGTAATGAAGGATGTGGTAAGGTTAATGGGTAGTGATCAATGATAATCTAAGATATGTGAATTCATAAATATATTCAATGTATGAGCTAATGTTGATAGATAATGTGATTGGACTACATAGTTGGAATTAGAATTAAAGTTTTCAATGTGAGTTTACATTCATGGTAGGAAATTTTCCTAAGGTATGAATTGATAAGGTAAGAAATGATCAATCGCATTTGGTATTGAGCATTTGAAAGGACTTTTGAATTGTTTTGGTCATAAATTTAGTTACTTTTGATTGTTAAAAGACCTAAGAGAGGGTTCTACTTAATGTTTTGATTTAGAGAATGAGGTAAACTGTCATGGGTTGTTAGTCAAAGAATAAGCTTGGTAAGCGAGTTAGCGAAAGAAATTAGAATCTGGTATATTGAAGAGTTCAAGGTATTTTGGGTTTGCATCATGAAAAGAATTTTAGAAAGGTGAAGGAATAAGACCTCTCATATAGACCATTGGTTAGGGGTTGAAGATTGTATGGATTTTCGCATTTGAGTTCAAATATGACTATTATATTTGAATTGGATTGACACAGACTTACTGGGGATTTATCAGTAATTTTTATAAATCTTGGATTTTAATTTGGGTAAAAAACTGTGATGCGTGAAAAATTTAATGCAGTTATGTGGGGCTAGATTGTTCAAATTATGGTAGGTTACTTATGAATATGCAACAGTATGGACCTATAGTTCTACATAGTTAATGTGGATTTTGAGAGGATTAAAATTACATTGATGGAACTACATACACTGATGTGATGTGTTACATAGACACTTGAGAGTAAATAAAGGTTATGTGCTCATAGTATATAGACTTATTGAGGTAGACAAACATTTCTCTAAGTTTTGGCATGATATGTATAAGGGTGTGAGTGGTAGTTGAAAGTTGGTATGTGAGATTGTGTGGAGTTGACTTTGGGTGTGATTTAATTATTGTTCCTCGATGGGAAAGTACTACTAGATTTGGAATTAGTTCTATCAGTCCTAAGTGAGACATGTATCGGTAATGAAATGCTTAAATAGAAAGAGAGCGAGCCATAGTTCTAGATTTTTGGAGGTGACAATGTGTTTGTTAGGAAGACTTTGATACTTGAGGAATTGAGAGTAAGGTAAATGACCAGTGTAGTTATGATGTTGTTAGTATTAATAGAGTTGTCTTCAGTGGAGTATTATGAGAAGTATGTAAGGTTTTATAAATCGAATATATGTACTATTGTAATAAGGACTAGCCTGGCTGATTATGGTTGTCGAAAAATCAAGAATATGGGATCAGATAAATGGTAATGTCTAATATGGGCACTATGGAATGAGTATCTTATGTTATTCGACCTTAGTTCTGTACATTCTTATGTGACCATCTATTCTGTTATGGACATGATTAAGAGTATGGTTCATTACTTATGCCCACACGTTTCACTTTGAAGGTTGACCCCTACTGGTGGATCGGGTGTACAGATCCTACAATGTCCTTTCGGTAGGATACGATACTTGGCATGCTTGGTTATTTTAGATATGATATATTTGGTGTTGTCTTGGAGCAATTGAAGTATTCCTGTGGTTCTACACATGCCACCTTGCTTATGAGAACTTATAGAAGAGCTACCATGAAGAGTGAGTTTTGGTTGTCCGATAATGATGTTAGAGGTTCTGCATTCTGGGTTTTGCTTGCCGGGTGGTTACTCGATCATTTCCTTATTTGGGTTAGATAAGTTTGATTCTCCTTTGACGAGTAACTAATGTCTAAAGATGATATTTTTATAACTTAGGCTCATGGAAAGTTTATGTCGTGAGAAGAGAATCTTGATACAATTTGTGATGATTTGTTCATTATGAGTGTGTGGTGGTTGATTCAGGTTTACTTCTAGTTGTATCCAGTATTGATTCAAAATGTTATCTTGGTTATGTCAGAAATGATTCATCATGATGGTTGTGTTAAGGTCTAATGGGTTTATGTTTAGATTGAGTTCATGGGTTAGTCTGTGGCTTGATAATCACTCCTAATTTGTAGATCTATCAAATTTTGATTCGAAAGTTCAGTTCTTAGTAGTTGTTCTTGATGAAATAGGTTTAAAGAGGAGCTCACATAGAGAGATGTACACCGACTAGTAGGTCATAACTAAGACATTTGGTAATGTCGGTTATTCTTCCTTCTTCTTTCTTATGTTCAAGGACGAACATGGTTTTTAGTGGTGGATAATGTAATGACCCGAAAAATTATTTTTTGGAAAATTTTGAGCTATTTGTTAGTTACAATTATTTGGTTGACGGTTGATTTTAAATAATCAATTTTAGTTGGTGGCTAATGGGATAAGTCCATAATTTATTTAAAACCCTATACTATTTAACCCATATATGAAAATGAATTAGTAGGGTTAAATAATTTTAAACTATACAAATTTAAGAGGAAAAAAGAAAGAAGAAGAAGAAACCCGGAAGCCAAAGACGGCACAACCAAATCGGTGGCCAACCCGCAACATGTAAGCATTAATCACACCTCAACCAATGACTTTGGATATATTCTTAGAAGTTACATTATTATTATTATTATTATTATTATTATTGATTGTGAAGAGAGTTGAAAGTTTGAATGTTGCAAATTTAATTCTGCAACTCTATGTACGTATGTTTGGAGTTGGAAAGGAAGACATTGGTGGCCAATCATTATGTAATGATGGCCACATGATTGTTTATTAATTAAGATAATCAATTGATTAGTGGTGTTTGGAATTGAAACATATAAATGTAGGTTGTGTGGTCTGAGGTGCAAAAAGGGCTAGTTTCTCGTGAATTGTTTCATAATGTGACGTCGGTCAATTGTAATATGTTATTTTCTTAAAGTTATAATATTATAAATAAAGTTTTTGATATATAGAGATAGATAATTAAATATTATGTGTATTATATTATATAAATATTAATAGATTTATGATATCGGAGGAGTTGGAACTTAACCCTTGATCTGAAATTTAAGAAATATGAGAGTTGAATTGTTATTTGGTATCAAGATTAGGAAATTGATTATAGATTTGGGGCGAGTTTTTGGGTCTAAGTAGACACATAGTAATATAAGTGTTATTAGTTTCTAAATCTTATTGTGATTATTTATTTGAATAAATTGTATTGGTTTGGAAGTCCAACGAAAGAGGAAGATTCAAGTCCCGGAGTGATTGTTCAATTATTTGAGGCAAGTGGATTTCTAAACCCTTGTTAAGTGTATAGAATCGTGTATTTCCTTATGGCATGTGTTGGGGGAGTAATGGGACTTGGTGATGGGTTGACTTGTCCATATTGAATAATTCTAATGATGAAAAAGGGATAATAAAAGGCAATGTGATTAATTGTTGGTGTGTGATGTGTTGAGAATGGTATGAAATGCTTATTGACTCATTGTTGATGTTGTATCACGATTGTGTTGTTGTGAATTGTACATTATTATGAAAATCGGCATCTCCTCATTATTTATGTGAACATGTCATTTGCATTGATTCTGAGACATGGTTGTGATAAGTGTTATGTGAATTGAGGAAAAATATGAAATTTAAAAGGATGTGCCATTTAGAGGGACGTGTCGCACGCCGCGATGGATACTATTATCGAGGGACGTGTTGCACGGTGCGATGTATACTATCATCGAGGGACATGTCGCATGCCATGACGGATTTCATTATTGAGGCTCGAGTCCCATGCTACGACAGATGCATGGATAGATATGTCCCTTAAGGGTCTCAGACTGAGAGACAGGGGGTATGTATCACTAGGTCAGACCTGCATCACTACACTTGACATTACATTCCATTGCATTGCGCATCTTTATCATTAGTGAAATTGATATTGTGTTTTTATGATCTTGTGAGTGTCATTCTGTGAAACTTTTGATTGATGAATATTGAGCTTGTTGTTGAGGATATGTAATTGTTAGAGTGTTGTTGTTGAGCTGTGTGCTATGTAAATTGTGAACTTTTAAATTGGGTTGGCTTTATGCAGGTTGTAGTTTTGGAGGTTGTGATTGATGAATATTGAGCTTGTTGTTGAGGATATGTAATTGTTAGAGTGTTATTGAGTTGTGCGCTATGTAAATTGTGAACTATTAGGTTTGGCTGGTTTTATGCAGATTGTAGTTGTGGAGGTTCAGTTGGGGTGTAATGAGTACCTATATTCTATTCCCTTATCTTGTGTTTAGAAGTTTACTTGCTGAGTATCGTGTGGTTTGGTACTCACCCCTTGCTTCTACATTTTTGTAAGTTACTAGCCCGAACCTTGGTGATACTTTCTATTCTCTCCTTGTCTGAGGCTTCCTATGGAGATTTGTGAGGTAGTTATTTGTCATTTCAGTAGACCTTCTTACTCCAATTTATGATGTTGTTCTATTTTAGAGACAAAATCATTTGAGACTTATGTTTTCTTTCAATTCTGGTGTAATACATTAGAGGTTTGTGCACGTGATAACCAGGTTTTGGAGGTATATTTAAGTCGATTATGAATTTTTGTGTTATATTAAAATATTAGTCTTTTATTTATAATTTATTTCCTCACTTCAATTAATTGTTGAGGTTTAGGCTGACTTGTCTTTGTGGGAAAAGACAAGTGCCATCACGTCCATTTTGGGTCATGATAGTATAGGACATTTCTATGAGTGTGGGCTAGAGATTGATTCAGTTTTAAACTTTATATGCTTGAGTTAGTCTTCCGCTTGTAGTCAGCTAGAATGAGGGTTCGCTTGGGACCAGCAATGGTTCTCGAGTGTCGGCCAAGTCTAGGGTGTAGGCTCGGGTTGTGACAAATTTGGTATCAGAGCACAAAGTTCAAGTGTCCTATGGTGTGTATGAAGTCGTGTCCGTTGGGTCTTGTTTATGGTTGTGAGGGCCCCACTTCTATAAATGAGGGACTACAAACATTTAGGAAAAGTTTCCCTTCTTTCATACTCTTAATATTGCAATAGAGCGTTGCCATATAGATTTATTCATACGCATGCGTTTCTCATAATCATTCGACTGCCCGTTATACTAGAGATGGTTGAAAAGGAAAGTCAGTCCTTTATTGATGAGTTGTTCTTAGCAGAAATCTGGAGGAAGTCATGTGACTCCAGAGGGGCTTGAGGGAAGACCATGAATGAGTTAAGTGTTGAGTTTCAGAAGGAATGTACTCATATTCATATGAATCGTGCACCTGAGCTAAAAGTGAGATGTACTCTCTCCCCTGATCCTTGTTTCAGCTGAGATCCTTATGAGGGAGTATATTTAGAGCATGGGTAGTATTTTCGTTCGAAAAGAGTAGCATGAGTTACGAGATCATGAGCAGTAGTAGTGAAAAAGCCCCGAGTTAGTGGAAAGTATGTAGAGGTTTAGTAATCTAAGAAAAGGAATAGTGATGGGGCAGATTATGTTATTGCAATCATGCACCCGGTCAGTTATAAGTGATGAGTTCGTTTATGAGTAGAATAAGGAATAATAAGGTTTTATAGAGTTCTTGATAGAAGGAAGAAGAATAGTTACTAGTCAAGATAAGTTAGAGTCCATTGTTAACCAGAATAGAGTTGATGTCGATGTGTTGTCGTGTTAGAGGAGACTAAATATAGGTTTGGAATCAGATAGCAGAGTACTCATGAAGTGATAGACCCAATCTAGGCTTATGAATTTTGAAAGGAGAGCCCTGTGGTATTCAGAGGATAATAGAGCTATTTGAGAGATAATGCACAATAAGTGAGTAAGTAGTACTTAAGTTGTGAAGTGGAATGTGATGGTAATTTGTGAGTATGGAGACCGAGAGGTAAGGATTGACTATTTGTCATAAGGTCTTAATGGACGAGTGCTTCTAAAATATGCGCATAGTAGTGGTGAATTAGTATAGTAGGCGAGCAATCATATTGATAATCATGTTTAGTAATAAACATTAATCTTGAACTAGATGAGTGGCATGATTAAATGAATGGAAACATGAGGGTGATGATGTTAGTGTTGAGATTTGATCTAGAAGACTTGACATAGAGTAGGTGAGGAATTGAGATGATTAGCTGCAATAAATATGAGTGGTACAAGTGAGAGACCCTAACTATTAGATAAGGACAATGAGGTGTGGCTAAGTCATAAGAGTAACAAGAGCATTAAGAGGTGTACTGAGAGGGTATGTAATTAGAAGACGTTGAGAGAAACACCTTAGAAAGAGATCTTAGTACCTTCTTATGGAGAGTTCGATAGTCATGAGATAAACTTCTCCCGAGTGTTAGAGTAAAAAGAGGAGGTAGATCAGTTTACAGATTATGGAATAGGTCCATAGCTTTCAAGTGTCAGCTTCAGACCTAAAGGGGAGATGACAAGATAAGAAATTGATGAGTCCGATATTTGGACTTATTTAGGGCTTTGCTTATATATATTTAGTGTCCTCAAATGCTTAATTTGTGCCATAAACTGATGTTAAAGCCTTGATTTTTAGGTACATGGATTGAGGAACAAAGCAAGATACTAACAGGCAAAAAGGAACAAAACGAACTGAAGAAATGAAGAAAGTTAAGCCTTGTGATCACCAAGAGCACTTGACAAATCACCGAGTGGCTAGCTTGACCACCTAAAGTTCTCGAGTGCCAGCCCTGAGGGAAGAAACCAAGTCGACGACAAAAAAGAGCAGTCAGTGAATCGCCGAGTAGTTTCGCGATGCAAAAACCTATCACCCAAAGTTACAGAACTTAAGGATGTTGAGTGCCAAGGCAACAATGCGATGGAAGAGATCAATGGGTGGTTCACCGAGTGGTTTGGCGAACCCGACTTACTTCGCCAATCGGCCCTTTGTGGCTTATTTTTTGCGACTATAAATTAGATTTTGAACAATTATTTTTGTATCATGACTTATGCTGGTAAAGGCTAACTTAGTTTTAGAACATATTCAATTTGTAGAATCGTCTTCTTCTTCTTCTTCTTCTTCTTCTTCCTCCTCTTCCTCTTCCTCTTCCTCTTCTTCTTCCTCTTCCTCTTCTTCCTCTTCCTCTTCCTCCCCTTCCTTCCTCTTCTTCTTCTTCTTCTTCTTCCTCTTATTCTTCTTCATCTTCCTCTTCTTCCTCTTCTTCTTCCTCTTCTTCTTCCTCTTCTTCCTCTTCCTCTTCTTCTTCCTCTTTTTCCTCTTCTTCTTCTTCTTCTTCTTCTTCTTCTTCTTCTTCTTCTTGTTCTTCTTCTTCTTCTTCTTCTTCTTCTTCCTTTTCCTCCTCTTCCTCTTCCTCTTCTTCTTCCTCTTCCTCTTCCTCCTCTTCCTCTTCCTCCCCTTCCTTCCTCTTCTTCTTCTTCTTCTTCCTCTTATTCTTCTTCATCTTCCTCTTCTTCCTCTTCTTCTTCCTCTTCTTCTTCGTCTTCTTCTTCCTCTTCTTCTTCTTCTTCTTCTTCTTCTTCTTCTTCTTCTTCTTCCTTTTCCTCCTCTTCCTCTTCCTCTTCCTCTTCTTCTTCCTCTTCTTCTTCCTCTTCTTCTTCTTCTTCTTCTTCTTCTTCCTCTTCTTATTCTTCGTTGAGTTTTCTAGAGAGAGAATTTTTGAAAGGATGAACTTTTTGAAATTATTGGGGTGTTTGGAAAATATGAATTAATTTCGGTGAGTTTTGACTTAAAATGACTTATATAGTGACCCTAGACTTACCTAAAACAACTTCCCTTTAATCTAACTTAAACCATAATTTCTCATTTTAGCCCTCACTTGGACACGTACTTCTCGGCCTAACGTGATGCACTACGAGCCGTGGTCCTCACCACTGGCTGTGGTCCTCACCATTGGTCGTGGTCCTGCTTGTGTTCCTTGGAACAGTAACTTGGCCACGTTGGCTTGGCCACTAGGAAGTGAAGGCATGACCATGAGCCTTCCCACGAGTCATGGTTTCCACCACTGGCTATGAAGTGGCTCGTGAAGGTGAGTAAACATTGGGGCAGCCTTGGTGAGCTACTACCTCACCACCATGTGTGGCACCACGAGCCGAGAAGGCTCTCGTGGTCATGGGCAGTGCCTTGGCAGCTTGGGGTAGCCTTGGCTCTTGCATTGGCCCTTGCCCCTTTTCCTTGGCTCATGCCCTCTAGTCTTGACCTGTAGCCCTCAAACTTAACCCTAGTTTGCCTACTAAACTACGGGGTGTTACAGTTAAGGTCTCTAGATATAGCATCTTGAGTTCCAAAAAGAACTAAAGAGAGCTAAGTTCCTTTAAGTTTTGGGTCAACTTCAAGCGACCATAACTTTCAGTACATGATGAGTTAGGTGGCCCATAAGATATCAAATGAAAGGTCATTGAATCATCTTTCCAACGCCACCAATTTTGCTATGTTTAGTGTTTTGATGAGTGATATATACTCTTTTGAAGTCAGGTTGTCCAGTTAAGGAAAGTTAACCGAAAATAGTGAGAGGTATTTCAGTCTTTTCCTTAGCCAATCAGATTTAATTTGTTTTTAGTAAGATTTTAGGGGTCTAAACTGATTAGGTTCAGTTTTATAATCCTAATATACAATTAGTTTTTATTTGAGAGTTCAAGAAGAGAAAAG
This sequence comes from Solanum verrucosum, assembly GCF_900185275.1. Taxonomy (NCBI): domain Eukaryota; kingdom Viridiplantae; phylum Streptophyta; class Magnoliopsida; order Solanales; family Solanaceae; genus Solanum; species Solanum verrucosum. Next base: position 3,355,045 of record NW_026020303.1, on the reverse strand, counting down.
AAGAGAAAAGAGGAAAGGATCAAAGCGTTCGTTCAAGAAATTCAAGATTTTGCCAAGAACCTAGTTCTTTATGGTATGTAAGTTGTCATAGTGTTGGGTTTGTTCACCCACACACCAATCATGAGTTTCTTTTATGAATTTCATCCATAAGTTTGGATATATTGAGTTCGTGATGAGTTCTTAATAAGTGTTCTAGAAGTTTCATTCTATATCTTGTTTTATTGGGGTTTTGATGAATTCTTGAGGTTAAAGTGAGTGTTTTGAGGGCTGTATTGAGTAGATTAGTGTGTACTTCTATTGAGTAATCAAATCCAAGTGAGTGGGGAAGAAACCATTTGAATCTAGGTGAACTAGGGTGAGCAAACAAGCAAAGAAATTCATCGAGATTCTGGGAATGGGCTGGCGCGCTTCCCCACCATTGCTCCAGCATAGAGAGTCTGTAGTTCATGGGCTGGTGCTATGCGCCACTTAGTGCACCAGGGTCCTCTGCCCCCACCCGTTCTCCGTCGTTTAGTCCATCTGAGTTCTTTCAAAGGGTGCCTTTACTCCCCTTTGATTCTAATCACTTTAAACTACTTCTAAACACCTAGAAATCATTCATAACATGAATCATAACCTTGAATTCATAATTCAAATTCAAGGTAGAGTTAAGAGTTAAGTCTTGAGAGTTCTTTCGAAATTTTGAGAAAGTCCCTTTTGAGTCTTTTTGAGGAGTCTTCTACAATTTCAAATAACTTGTTTCAAGACTCAAGCAAGTGAATATGAGAATGTATTCATGAGTTTTACTTTATCATCACGAGATCGTTCATATCATGAATCATTACTCTTGTATTCATAATTCAAATTCATGAAAGAGTTCAGAGTAGAGTTGAAAGAAGTCTTTGAGTTCAATTGTGAATCCTTTGAGATCAACTATAGATTTGAGCTAAGTTTTGAGGAAGTAAGAATGTGATTGAGAATAATCATATACATTAGTTCCATATTGTTATGTAGACCCTCGAGTCGAGTCGTTCATACCCATAAATTCCCCATGAACTCCATAAATTGAGCATCTTTGAGAGGAGTAGTAACTTCAAGTTCTAAGTCTTGAATATTGAGTTCCTAACCCTTTTGAGATTCTATTCCTAATCATGGGAATATATATTACCCATGAAGTCCTTGAGTTGAGTTGTTCATGCCCATAATTCCACACGAACCTTATGAGTTGAGCATTTTTGTGATGAGTAGTATCATGGAGTCTTTGAGTTGAGTTATTCATGTTCATAATTCTGCATGAACCTTATGAGTTGAACATTCTTGAAATGTGTAGTATCATTGCAGTTCTTAAGTTTTGAAGTTGTTGAGTTACGAGTATTGAGTTCTATGAATGGTTATTGAAAACCATCAATTGAGTCGTTGTCACGACCCAAGGGTACCCCCTAGATGTAACATGGTGTATAGACCCCGAAAGAATCCATACAAGCCACTTAGCTTTCATAACATAAGAAATAGAACAACAAAAAGTACAACAACATTTTAAGTCCAAAACAGTTTTGTAGAAAAGCGGAAGTCTAAGCTCATGTCTCATCATAACCATCTAATACAATAGAATGAAATTGGGCCTAGCCCATACATCATGTCCAAACAGGGAATACAAGAAATAAACTAAAACAATAAACTATGTCCTCGAAACATGAGGACTCACAAAAGCTTGGAAATGTCAAACTCAACACTTAGCCACAAAACTGGTGACCCTGACTGTCGGACCCTTCATTTGGGGAAAATGAAGGCAAGTGTATGCGTTAGTAAGAAAATGCACCAAGTATGATAGCTATGCATAAAAAACATTTAAAACATGCTAAGAAGGGACATCTCATTTCATGACATGCAATTGACCAATTAAAACATAATATAAGAGAGTTAGAAAAGATAAGTAATAACATCATGGTCAATGCAAGCTAAATCATGTTTAAAACATTGAACACATATGAGATACTCCTTGAGTAACCGTAGTTCACTTTTAGTCTTGTTGTGGGAAATTAGTCTTAACCAACACAGAGACCATGTAAGATATAACATGATACCCCTGTGTCTCCCACACCAAAAAGGGTTGTTCTACTTGCCTAAGGTAGAACCATGAAATTCTAGCTTAAGTGGGTCCACTATGAGGGCACATAGTTCATGGGATAAGGAGATTGTTACTAGAAACCTGGCCTCTACTAACCTTAGAGCTTCCATATCAAGAGATTGCTTCTAGAAACTTGGCCTCTACTAACGGGAGATCTTTCATCTCACATCAATAAAAACTTGGTGCTAAGAATAATTCCCATGGAATAGTCAATTCTTACTTATTCTTACCATTCATGGAAAGGTGTCCTTGGACAACCAAGCCAAGCTAGTTTTATTAGGATAGCTCTTACTCTTTGATTCAATTAGGTGAGAATAGCCTTTCAACCTAAGAATCCTTTCAATGCGAGAAAATCTTTCACATCTTGGTTGTAAGTGTTTATGAGAATATCCTTTCAAGAACAACATTGGAACTTAGTCTCAAAGCACCCTTAAAACATTTTCATAGTTTTCATAAGATCATGCATAAACTCATACTTTGCCCTTTCAATGTTCAAAGCTTGCTTTCAATCACCAAATCTAGAATTCAAGCATTAGATAGGGATTTTTATCATAAATTCATGTGATTCTATTTCTTCATGTTTTAGATCATAAACTCCTCTTTCATAATATAATCAACAACCCAGATCATATGATCACAATTTGGAAACATGGGGGTTTGCATGGGTTCATGGGGGAAACATCATAAAAGCATTGTAAATCATTAATTCATGCATATTATAACATAATTCAATATTAAGATCAATAATCAAAAGAACCCATGGTAATTGAATAAAACCTTAGATAATTGGAGAATTCTACCTTTCGAAATAGAGAAATTTGGGGACTCCATGAATGAAAGAGATTTATTGATGAAAACTACCATACCTTGAATCCAAATGCTAGCCTTCAATGGAAGAATTGAAACCTTAGCTTGAAACCCTAGGTTGAATCTTCTTCTTCTTCAAGTTCTAGAGAGAATATTTGAGAGTAATTTAGTTTTCTTTTGGGAATTTGGAAGAATGAATTAAATAGGGTGAATTTGGGGGTAAAAAAGCTTATATAGGGGTTTTAAACTTAGGCAAAACGACATAGTATTGGGATTAATTAATTAGGAAAAGGCACAACTGCACCATCGATAGATTCAGAGATTTTGGGCAAAAGGACATTGACCTACGGCCACAAATCGACAAACCGTGGACTGACCTATGATCTGTCATGCACAACCGTCAATGGTGGTCAGAGACATCACATTTGGGCCTTGAACCACGGACCCTGACCATGGACCGTGGTCTGACCTACGTTTCGTAGGTCAAGCCGTGGTCCTGGACCTCTAAACTTTGGCATGGGGGCAAACCCATGGACCACATCTATGGTCCTTGGTTGGCCTCCGTAGTTGGCACCTGCAACTTCTTTAATTTGACTAAATTCCCTTTTTCTGATATAGGGTGTTACAATATCTCCCCCTTGGGACCAGTCGTCCTTGAATGAGATTCTAGGCATGTCTAAATCGAAAAAGGCTAAAGACTAGCAGCCCATCATGCATGTAACTCATCAAATGCATCAAGGAGGAAACATCAACTCTAAGCTAAACATACTTAATGTATCATATGGACGTAGGAACTACATCTAACAACCCAATATGCATGAAAATTTCAGATTTCTCATATTCAACGAGGAACTACCTTCTCCAAGCTAAAAGCATGTTAAACACAATCTCATGGAGCATTTATGCAATTCCTTCACAAAAAGTATATTTAATGTGTTCAACAATCATATCATGAAGTCTATAGGCAACTTATACTCAATGCACAACAACATGAGGAAATTAAATCATATAGGTCATTTCTTAGAAAACTAAAGCTTTTTCATGAACATGCATAATCATAAGAAAATCATGGAAACATATAAATCACACATGACTCCCAAAACATTGAACAAACCAAGAGGAACTCATTACCTCAAGCTAGGGTAGGAGTAGAAGTAAACATATGAGGATATCGGGACATCATATCGACCTCAGCCTCCCAAGTAGCACCATCAACAAAATGATTCCTCCATAGCACTTTTACGGAAGCAACTTCCATGTTTCTCAACTTTTTGACTTGTCGGTCTAAAATCTCAACCAAAACCTCTTCATAAACAAGATTCTCTTTGATCTCCAAACCCTCTAAGGAAACTATGGATGTTGGATTTCCAATACATTTCTTGGACATAAAGACATGAAAAACTGGATGCACCGATGCCAACTCATTTGGCAAATCAAGCTCATATGCAACCTTACCAACACGTCTCAAAATTTTGTATGGGCCTACAAATCGGGGACTAAGTTTCCCTTTCTTCCCAAACTTCATTACACCCTTCATTGGCAATATTTTCACATAAACCCAATCATGAACCTCAAATTCAAGATCCCTTCTTCTAGCATCGATATAAGACTTTTGTCGACTTTGGGCCATTCTCAACCTTTCTTTATTAAGTCGAGTATTCTCAATGGCCTCATGTACCAATTTGGAACCTATGAGAGCAACTTCACCCACCTCAAACCATCCTATAGGAGATCTACACCTCCTATCATAAAGAGCCTCAAATGGAGCCATATCAATACTCGAGTGATAATTGTTATTATAATTAAACTCAATTAATGGTAAATGGTACCAATTACCTTTAAAATCAATCAAACAAGCTCTTAGCATGTCCTCCAAAGTCTAAATAGTACGCTCTACTTGCCCATTGGTTTGGGGATGAAAAGGAGTGCTAAGTTTAACTTTTGTACCAAGACCCTTTTGGAATGACTTCCAATATTGAGAAGTGAAATGGGTACCTCGATCAAAAATTATGGACAAGGGTACTCCATGTAATCTTACCAGTACAACAAAAACAACTTTTAGCGGCAATAAATATTGACATTAATAAAGAGTGCTAAAGCCTTTACCGACATTAGTTGAGTGTCATCAAAACCAATGTCACTAAAGGCTTGTAACACCCCGTATGAACTAGTAAGACCTAACTAAGGCTTGACTAAATCTAGTAGGTTGAACTAGAGCCTCACATGTTAGGTTTATAGTTGGAAACTTGTTTAAATGATGCAAAAGGCTATTGAAGTTAGTTTGGTGATTTTAGGGGTCAAACGTCAAGAAATGACCATGACGTCCGGAAACTAGTCATTTGAACTAGTGAGTTGTAAGGGTCTTGTCGTTGAAGTTTGGAGTGTTGTTTAAAGGTGAAAACTTGTAGAAGTGACTCCTACATGTAGAACACCATGTTTAGGGGTTAAACGTCCGGGTACGTCTTCTGATATACCTTGAGTTTACGGTATTTCTAATACATTTCACTTACAAGTTGTGTGTGTCTAGGGCCTTTTTGTATTGAATTTTTATGTGTTTTTTATCATATTTCGCAAGAAAGATGTTCAGGCGCGGAAGTAAAGACACAACGGAAAGAAATGCAAAAAGAGGCATCTACGGAGGTGATCTACGGACCGTAGGTCCACTGACGTTCCATAGGTGATGGTCGTAGATCAGCAGGCAATGCAAATCAGGGAAATCTGACCAAGTGTGGAACCACGGTGGCCATTGACAGTCCGTAGATTGATCTGTGTACCATACTGTTGATCCGTAGATTGATACTGCGGGGGTTCCAGTACCTGATTTTTGAAGATTCTAAGTGTGGAGCCACGGAGGGGGATTGATAGACCGTAGATGGATCTACGGTCCGTAATGCAAGTCCGTCGTTTACTTCAGAGAAGTTGATTTTTGGAGGCTGAAATATTTTCTAAGTCCTGCCTGACGGAAGGGACTCACGGACCATAGATTCGTTGACGGTCCTTGAGTCAGTCTCGTGGAATGAAGACGCGTGCCTAAACAAACTTTCTTTAATTTGTTTCCCTTTTAATTTAGGACTTCTTTTCTATAAATAGGGCATGTAAACCTCGTTTAAGGGGTAGGATTTTATTACTTTTGTTTTACTTTGTGAGTGGGGAATTAATTTTGCTACCCTTGCGATTTACGCAATAAATCCAATACAGTATTTTGGCAATTCTTGATTTCCAAAGGTTAGTTTTGAAGATTTGGTTTGAAATTCGAGTTGAATTGTTGGGTTTATTTTTCTCAACTACGTAAGTTCATAATTCTTTCATCTAAAATAATGAATTGTGTTCATATGATTATGGGTAACTAAACTCCACAACTAGCGTTATGGGATCCATGAGCGATTATGAAAGTATGAATAGTAAATAAGCAATTTTTGAATAGTGTTTTGCATGCATTGATAATTCTTTCGTTCAAAAGTCTTTTTAACGAGTGCACACGTTAGAACTCGCCTTGTTGCTACTTGCTGGAACAAGGAGGTAATCAATAGGAAAAGAATTATCAACATAGATTTAGTGTGATACTATCTAATAGACTAGTGTCGATTGGTGCGAAGTAATAACTAAGTCAAACATCGATTATGATGTCTAATATGAGGTAAAGGTAAGAGTTAGTAAATTATACACATGTAACCGGACCAAGATGCGGGGTGAAATTCTCTAGATGCCGGACAAAGGATTTTGAGATACCTAACTTATCACTTTGCATGTAATACACTAGGAAAGGATTGCTATTACTAGGATTTCTGAGTTATGAGCTTGTGGTGAACACCTATACCCTAGTTAATTTTCTCATCTTGATAACAACAAAAATTGACTTTTGTTTACTGATTACTTACTGAATTCTTACAATTTGTTTCACAAATCCCTCCTTGTTTCTGGAAGTACTTTGACTAAACGAATATAAGTGTAACTTAAAGTTAAGTCTAAACCAGTTTCCTCGTGGGATCGACCCCCAACCTACAAGTTGGGTTCTTTACTTGATAACGATCGCTTATGCTTTTTTAGGGAGGTGTAATTTGAGCGTATTAAATTTTGGCGCCCCTGCCGGGGACATTTGGCTTTTAGATTAATTTTAACTACATTATTCAACTTTAATCAAATATTTCCTAATTTTACTTTTTCTTTTTGTTTTTGTCTCTCTCAAGTTCTGACTCTAGTGTATGCCAAGGACACGGAGCCAAGGTGAACCACTTACTCCTTACGATCCAGAGTTGAACAGAACTTTGCGAAGAATGAACAATCAAGGAATTCTAGTTAATCCTATCGGAGTAAATCTTGATGATACAGTTGAGTTACAACAGCCGAGAGTAGATGGTGGGGAAAACCAGGGTCTAGCTGAAAATCAATTGGGAAATGTAGTGAGGGTGCACGGTCCACCAGACCCACAACTGCATGACAACTACAGGGGCAACACCAATATTGTTGACTCTGATGGACCTATAGTCTTACCCTTTTTGCCTCCGGGGCACACATTTGTGGTAACCAGTAGCTTGATGTAGATGCTTACAGCGAGAAACTTGTTCTCAGGGTTGCCATCGGAGGACCCACATGCTTACATAGCTAAGATAAGGGTAGTCTGCAAAAGCTGTGTAGGTCCACTAGACTTGTATATGGATGTCATCGGATTGCGAGTGTTCCCTCTATCACTGACATGCGATGCTGCTATATTGTTCACTAAGCTTCCTTATAACTCAATCTATACATGGAACCAACTGAGGGATGTGTTCTTAGCAAGATATTATCCAGTGTCCAAGAAGCTAAATCACAAAGATAGGGTCAATAATTTTGTGGCATTACCTGGAGAGTCTGTAAGTAGCTCATGGGACAGATTCACTTCGTTCATAAGAGGTGTTCCAGATCACCGTATTGATGATGAGTCGTTGAAGGAATATTTCTATCGAGGTCAAGATGATAACAATAAAGCAGTGTTGGATACTATTGTTGGAGGTTCATATGGTGATTGAACATATGCACAAATCACAGAAAAACAGGAGAAGATCTCTCGCAACAATAAAGCATGGAGCACTAGGAGGTCGGATACTGGGAGAAACACATTTGTCGTTCATGCTACAAACAACCAGTCTGCGGATGAGATTCGTGAAGAGATGGCTCAGATGAGGACCGAGTTGGGTTTGGTATTGAAGCATGTGAGCGTAGGTGCAAAAAAGGTAAATGTTGTGAATTTCTTGACTAGAACTCCACCACCAGTGGAGTGTTACTATGAAGAGGATGCTTATGCTGTGAATGATCAGACGGGGGGTTTCCGACCAAATGCCCAAGGATCCAACACGGAAAATTGGCGCCAAGGTCAAGGAAACCAAGGTCGAAACTATGGAAATTACAATCAAGAGGGTCAATATGTCCGGGATGGGAACTTCAATCACGACAACAACTACAACTGAGTCAGCTATGGCAATAGAAACGATCGAGTTGGACCTTATGTTCCCCCTCAAAATTAGGAATCTGGTACTAGGGAAGCTGGAGGAAGTATGACGCATATTGAAGATATGATGCAGAAGATGATGAGAAGGTTTGATGCAGCTGATAGAATGTGAAGGAGATGAGAAACGACTTGTCTGGTATTGGTCAAAAGGTTGATGCCCATGCAGTGTCAATAAAGCATCTAGAGTAACAGATGACCCAATTGTGTACTAGAGTGAACCCACGCCAACCTGGTACTCTTCATAACAACACCATCCAGAATCCAAAGAATTACGGCCATTGCAGTTACTACTCGAAGGGGTAAGCAAACCATTGATCCACATATGTTGTCTGTGGTGGAAGTTGAGATTAGAAAAGAAGATGATGTGATAGATGTTGGAGAAAAGTCTGAGAATGCGACAGAGAAAGAAACAGAGATATCTCAGAAAGTGGTCCCCATACCTAGACCTCCACCACCTTTTTCCACAGAGGTTAGTGAAGAAGACTGAAGATAAATATCACAGGTTTATTACTATGTTGAAGCAGCTTTCCATCAACGTTCCGTTGATAGAAGCTTTGGAGCAAATGCCTGGGTATGCAAAGTTTATGAAAGATATGGTAACAAAGAAGAGGTCTGAGAGTTTTGAAGATGATGATAGATTACAGTATTGTAGCGTTATTGCTACAAGGTCGCTTGAGCAAAAAAAGGAGGATCCTGGTGCTTTCACAATTCCATGTACTATCGGATTGTTACGCTTTGCTAAGGCATTGTCTGATCTTGGTATTAGCATCAATCTCATGCCATTGTCTATTTACAAGAAGTTGGGTCTAGGAGACCCAAAGCTACAATGTGGTTACTAATGGTCGATTGAACTGTGAAGAGGCCCATTGGTGTACTCCATGATGTGCTAGTGAAATTGAAGTCTTTCATTTTTCCAACGGCTTTTGTGATTCTTGATTGTTAGGTTGATTTTGAGGTTCCCATCATCCTAGGGAGACCATTCCTTGCCACAGGGCGTGCGTTGGTTGATATGGAAAAGGGACATATGAAGTTCAGACTGAACAATGAAGAAGCAACTTTCAATAATTGTAGGTCTATGAAGCAGAGTGTTGAGCTCCAAATGGTATCTGCTATAACTTACAGAGTTGAGAGTGGAGCAGAAGTGCAAATTGAATAGCGACTTGATGTATGGGCACTAGCAGCAGTTATGATGAGTTTTGATAGTGATGGTATTGAAGAGTACGATGAGTTGGTAGGTGCACTAGATATGTGTGAATATCGATCAAAAGAAAAGAAGTATGAGTTAGACATGAAGAGTCGAGACCAGCGAGACCATCTATTGTGGAGGCACCGAAAATGGAGCTTAAGGCTCTACCACCGCATTTGAGGTATGTATACTTGGGCAGAGAGAATACTTTGCCGGTCATCATCAAGTGGCTGGATGCCGGATTATTTATCCCATTGCAGATAGTAGTTGGGTGTGTCCTGTGCAGTGTGTGCCTAGAAAGGGTGGTATTAATGTGGTTCCAAATGAAAGAAATGAGCTTGTTCCAATGAGGCATGTGACTGGATGGGGAGTTTGTATGCATTACCTGAAGTTGAATGCGTGGACAGAAAAGGACCACTTTTCTATGCCATTCATGGACCAGATGTTGGATAGACTTGCAGGAAAGGGTTGATATTATTTTCTTGATGGGTATTTGGGCTACAATCAAATTTCTATAGCTCCAGAAGACCAAGAGAAGACCACCTTCACTTGCCCTTATGGGACTTTTGCTGTCAAACGGATGCCATTTGGGTTGTACAATGCTCCAGCAAGATGTCGATATTTTCTGATATGGTGGAGGACACTATTGAAGTGTTCATGGATGATTTTTCAGTTGTAGGTGATTCTTTTGATCGCTGTCTGGATCATTTGGCCAAGGTGCTTAAAAGGTGTGAAGACTGCAACTTGGTGCTGAATTGGGAGAAGTGTCATTTTATGGTTAAAGAAGGTATAGTGTTGGGTCATCAAATTTCAGAGAAAGGTATTGAGGTTGATAGAGCTAAAGTTGAGGTAATAGAAAAGCTTTCGCCACCTATTTCTGTAAAAGGTGTTAGAAGTTTTCTTGGGCATGCTGGGTTCTATAGGATACTCATAAAAGACTTCTCAAAAATTACACACCCATTGTGCAATCTGCTCGAAAAGGAGTATAAGTTTGATTTTGATGAGGCTTGTCTGAGAGCATTTGGAGAGTTGAAGGAGAAGTTGGTTACTGCACCTATCATTATTTCACCTGATTGGGGACAACCGTTTGAGGTAATATGTGATGCAACTGGAGTGGCACTTGGCGTGGTACTAGGATAGAGGAAAGAGAAAATTCTTCACCCTATTTACTAATGCAAGCAAAGCTCTAAATGTGGCCCAGATGAATTATACTGTAACCGAACAAGAACTTCTTGCGGTGGTTTTTGCATTCGAGAAATTTCGATCCTACTTGCTTGGTACTAAGGTCATAGTGCATACTGACCATTCTGCATTGAGATATTTGATGGCGAAAAAGGATGCAAAACCAAGATTGATTAGATTGGTATTGTTGCTGCAAGAGTTTGACTTTGTGGTAAAAGATAGAAAAGGGGACCTAAAATCAAGTTGCCGATCACTTGTCCAGATTAGAGGAAGAGGCTATGCTAAAGCTTGGAGATAGGGCTGAAATTAATGATGCTTTTCCAGATGAATAGGTATTGGTTGTTTCTCATGATTTGATTCCATGGTTCGCAGACTTTGCTAATTATTTGGCAAGCGATTTGATGCCCCCGGACTTGTCTTTTCACCAAAGGAGAATGTTTATGCATGATGTGAAGAAATTCTTTTGGGATGAGCCTTACTTGTATCGTAGTTGTGCTGATGGGATTATTCGTCGCTGTGTGCCCGAGGTTGAGATGTTTAGTGTACTTGAAGCATACCATTCATCGCTTGTTAGCGGGCAGCACAGTGATATTCGGATATTTGGACTGCGCAAAAGATTTTGCAGTGTGGGTACTACTGGCCTACATCCACCTAGATGCTCATGATTTCGTCAAGTCTTATGATCATTGCCAAAAAGAGTAGGAGGGATTTCAAAGAGGCAAGAGCTCACTATGAATCATATATTGGTGATAGAGTTGTTTGATGTATGGGGCATTGATTTTATGGGTCTATTTGTGAGTTCATATGGGATGAAGTATATTCTTGTTGCGGTTGATTATGTATCGAAGTGGGTGGAAGCAGTTGCGCTCCCCAATAATGAAGGTAAAAGTGATAACAACAAGGTTAAGGGAGATCACAAATAGAGAATTGAATATTAGAATGCGGAAGCACAAAGAAAAGAAACAAAAAAACTAACTAAAGATATGGGAAATTCGAAGGAAAGATCCATGAATTTCCAAGGATTAGATGTTCTAAGGCCTTGAAAAGATCCAAGTAACAACGTATAGATTTATGGATGAAATCTAACGCCTTTACTTGAGAAAACGAATCAAAACGATAGATTCGGATCTTGACCGCTTTATGAGTAACTAAAGACAAGAATTGGTATGTAGAAACTAATCACCTTCTAAAGAATACCAAAAAGAAACCAAAGATATCACAAGAAGAAGTTACTTTATACCTTAAACTATGAAACTAGTAAAGGTTTAAAGATAAATTCTCAAAGAACAAGTCACAAAGGTTCAAAGAACTCTCTCAAATTTTAGTAATATCAATCTAAATTGTCTTTAATGAATAAAAAGGACTCCTATATATAGGAGAAGGGGGAAAAACGTCCAAGACCCCTTATAAGAAGCTAAAAGGTCAGCCAAACCCTAGAAAGACAATTACAAGGAATCCTACTCTAGAAAGGAATTAAAGTAACCTAACTAGGAACAAATTTAGTACTTCTAGGAAAGCATTAAATGGTACTTTGGAGACCATAAATAGACTAAGGAAAATATTAATAACCTATATATAAATAAATAAATAAGGTAAATCCCAACTAGGAAAAGAATCTTGACAATCTTGGAAAGTTTGACTAGTCTTCTCTCAAAACTTGGGCAGAAAGCAACTCTTGTTGTGGCTGATTCTTGGACTCTTCTTGACCTTATTTGCACGAAATTGGACCTTAAAATTCCTCATCTTGGGCTTGAATTTGGGCCACCAAATAATTGTAGCATTTGGACAATTCCTCTCCCTTGGGCTTGAGCTCTTCTTCCCTAATAAGAAACCTTTGGATCAGCGATTGAAGCCCATTGAGCTTATCATTGAACTCCTTGGTTTGAAATCTTGTTATGAGCCTCCTTCGAGTTTCTAAAGCTTCATCCTTGTCCTTCAATGGAGTAGAGCTTCCTTGGATGCTATCATTCCCCTCTTCTTGAAGAGAATTCGTCCTCGAATTCAAATCTGCATCAAAATGGGAAAGATCAGAAACATTAAAAGTAGCACTAACTTGGAACTCACCAGGAAGATCAAGTTTATAAGCATTGTCTCCAATCCTTTCAAGGACATCGTATGGCCCACTTCCTCTGGGATCTAGTTTGGTCTTTCTTTTGGAAGGAAATCTTTCATTTCTCATATGCACTCAAACCAAGTCACCAGGTTTAAAAACAATATATTTTCTGCCCTTATTCCTTCGCAATGCAACATCCTTATTCTTCTTTTCAATTGCAAGCCTTGTTTGTTCATGAATTTTCTTCATCATATCAGCCTTCTTCTTACCATCAAGATTAGCAAAATCATTAGTAGGCAAAGGCAATAAATCAAGAGGGGTAAGGGGGTTGAATCTATATACAACTTCAAAAGGAGTCTTACCAGTAGAAGAATGGAAGGTCCTATTATAAGCAAATTCTACAATAGGTAAGTAATCTTCCCAAGAAGTCAACTTTCCTTCCAAAACAGCCCTCAACATGTTCCCTAAAGTTCTATTAACCACTTCCGTTTGCCCGTCCGTTTGTGGGTGACAAGATGTAGAAAATAGCAATTTAGTTCCCAACTTTCCCCAAAGAATTCTCCAAAAGTGACTTAAGAACTTGGCATCCCTATCACTAACAATAGTTCTAGGTATTCCATGCAATTTAACCACTTCCTTTACAAACAAGTCAGCCACATGAGATGCATCATTAGTCTTTTTACATGGGATAAAACGAGTCATTTTAGAAAATCTATCTACTACAACAAATATACTATCCTTACCATACTTAGTCCTTGGCAGCCCCAATATGAAATCCATAGAAATATCAATCCAAGGGGAATTAGAAACAGGTAAAGGAGTATAAAGACCATTCGACAATGTTCTAGACTTAGCCTGTTTACATTCAAGACAATAAGAACACACTTTTTCAACATCCTTCCTCATGCTAGGCCAATAAAAATGTTCAAAAAATATTTCCAGTGTTTTGGATACACCAAAATGTCCCATTAGCCCTCCACAATGTGCTTCCCTAACAAATAGTTCACGCAACGAGCAGTTAGGAACACATAATTTATTTTCATTGAATAGAAATTCATCTTGAAGATTAAATTTCTCAAAAGGGCCTAACTTACATTCAGCAAAAATCTCACCAAAATCAGAATCATTAGCATAGAGGAACTTGATTTGGTCAAAACCCAACAACTTTGAAGTAAGAGTAGAGCTCAAAACATACCTTCTTGAGAGTGCATCAGCAACCACATTCTCCTTTCCTTGTTTGTAAGCAATTACATAAGGAAAAGTTTCAATAAACTCTACCCATTTAGCATGCCTACGACTAAGCTTACCTTGTCTCTTCAAGTATTTTAATGACTCATGATCAGTCTTGACCACGAATTCTCGAGGCCACAAGTAGTGCTGCCATGTAGCTAACGCCCTTACCAAGGCATATAGCTCCTTATCATAAGTTGAGTAGTTCAATGTTGCTCCACTTAGCTTTTCACTAAAGTAGGCAATTGGCTTGGAGTCTTGCATCAAAACTGCACCTATGCCCTTACCAGAAGCATCACACTCAACTTCAAAAGATTTAGAAAAATCAGGCAATTGCAAAAGAGGAGCAGAACACAATTTATCCTTTAGCAAGTTAAATGCATCATCTTGTTCCTTTCCCCATGTAAAAACCTTATCTTTTTTAATAACTTCAATTAAAGGAGCAGTAATGGTGCTAAAGTCTCGCACAAACCTCCTATAAAAACTAGCAAGTCCATGAAAACTCCTAACTTCAGTTACACTATTAGGTTTAGGACATTCTTTTATTGCCTTGATTTTCTCATCATCTACTTCAACTCCCTTAGAATTGACCACAAAACCTAAGAAAACCACACAATCCACACAGAAAGTACACTTTTTGAGATTAGCAAATAAGTGTTGATTTCTAAGAACTTCAAAAACTTGTTTTAAGTGCTCTAGGTGTTCATCCAGATTTTGAGAAAAGTTCAAGATGTCATCAAAATACACCACAATAAATTTTCCATGGAAATCCTTAAAAACATGATTTATTAGTCCCATAAAAGTGTTTGGTGCATTAGTCAAGCTAAATGGCATAACTAACCACTCATAAAATCCATATTTGGTCTTAAAAGCAGTTTTCCATTCATCTCTAGGATTCATACGAATTTGATGGTAACCACTCTTTATATCAATTTTAGAAAAGCTTTTGGGACCATACAGTTGGTCCAACATGTCATCAAGACGAGGGATAGGATGGCGATACTTTGTCGTTAGCTTGTTGATGGCTCGACAATCTACACACATCCTCCATGTTCCATCCTTTTTGGGGACCAATAGGACTGGAACAGAGCATGGGCTCATACTCTCTCGAACAAATCCCTTTTCAAGCAATTCTTCAACTTGCCTTTGTAATTCTTTGGTCTCTTCAGGATTGCTCCTATAGGCAGGCCTATTAGGAAGTTGAGACCCAGGCACAAAGTCTATTTGGTGCTCAATCCCTCTCAAAGGTGGCAATCCCTTTGGAGTGTCATCAGGAAAAACATCTTCAAAATTTTGCAAAAGAGAAGAAACACTATTTGGCAAACAAGGAGTTAGTTGTTCAAAATTAATCAATGCTTCTTTGTAAGTAAGTAGTATTATGGGCAGCCCCTCTCTCCTAGCATTCAAACACTCTTTCGCTTTTATATAAAGGCTCTCATTTTTCTTTTCCTTAGCCTCTTTCCTCTCACCAAAACATTTTAGTTTTTGACTCACACCCTCTTTTACCTCTTTACTTAGATCGTTGCCCTCTCTCTCTTTCTCTCGGTCATCTCTCTTTTTTTCTATCCCTTGACCTTTTTCTTTTCCCTCAATCTCACTTTTTACCTCTCCCTTTTGTTTTCCCATTGTTTCCCTCAATCGTTTTTTATCTTCAAACACTTGAGAAGGAGATAGTGGTGCAAGAGTATACTTCTTACCATTATGCAGAAGACTATACCTATTCTTTCTCCCATGATGAGTAGTATCCCTATCATACTGCCAAGGTCGGCCAAGTAAAACATGACATGCTTGCATTGAAACTACATCACAAAGAATTTCATCTTCATACCTACCAACATTGAATGAAATCATGCATTGTTTGTTTACTTTTACTTCTCCACCTAGTATGAAACAAATTCTCTCTCTGCCCTTCATCAACACTACCCAAATTGATAGTCATAATTCTCCTCACCACCCCAATTATACCATCATTAGGCAGTTCCAAATCATCTTCCTCACTTACACCTTCTCCCTCTTCTTCTTCCCCCTCACTTTTTTCACTCTCATATTCTTCATTCTCTCTAAGTAGGATGTTTCTTCTACTTGGACATACATGCATCATATGTCCCCTCCCATGACATTTGTGACATTGAATAGAACTTGAAGGTTTAGAAGATTTAGGATTAAAGATTTTACCTCCCTCCTCAACTTTACCTTTACCTCTATCATCTTGAGGTTTGGAAGGAGCTTTCCCCTCTTGAGTTGACCATGGCTTCTTAGAGATAGTGTTTGGTCGGCTTCTCCATGAGTTATTTTGCTGCTTTTTATCAATTTGTTTTTCAACTTTTACAGACAAATCAACTAACTCATCTAAAGTGACATATTGTTGTATCTCTACTACATTAGCTATTTATGTATTTAACCCATTTAAAAATCTAGCTATTGTAGCCTCTTCTTCCTCCATGCAGTTAGCTTGGATCATAGCCATATCCATGCTTTTGAAGTACTCATCCACCGACATGGAGCCTTGCTTCAAGTGTTGAAGGCGAGACTGTAGATCTCTTTGGAAGTATGATGGAATAAATCGCTTCCTCATTACCCTCTTCATCTCTGTCCACGTAGCAATAGGTGGTAGCTCCTCTTGCAATCTGTCCCTAGCAAGCTTTTTCCACCAAGAAGTAGCATAATCAGAAAACTCAACAACAGCAAGTTTAACTTTCTTACCCTCAGAATAGTTATGACAATCAAAGATGGCTTCAACTCATCTCTCCCAACCAAGGTACATGTTTGGATCCCCTGTCCCCTTGAAAGATGGCATCTTCATCTTTATACTATTTATATTATCATCTTCTACTCTACCTCTTTGTCCCCTCCTATCTCTTCTTTCTAGACTAAATTCAACATCAAAATCATCATTATCATATTCAGG
Organism: Solanum verrucosum; assembly: GCF_900185275.1. Taxonomy (NCBI): domain Eukaryota; kingdom Viridiplantae; phylum Streptophyta; class Magnoliopsida; order Solanales; family Solanaceae; genus Solanum; species Solanum verrucosum. The sequence continues at coordinate 3,338,087 of NW_026020303.1, read as the reverse complement.
ATTTACAAAAGGGATATGGGGTACATTCCTTCTAACTTGGGGTCTAACATTATTCGGGGGTACAACATCATTCTCCCTCCTAATTGTAGCTATGGTGTCATTCTGCTCGATAATGAGATCCCTCATCTCTTGAAATTGAAGGGTCCATCTCTCAAATTGTTGCTGCATAGCTTGAAAGGTGAAGTCGTTCCTTCCTTTGACCTCGACTTCTAAACGAGCCCTTTCCTCATCACCACCTGAATTAGACATCTAAAAAAAAAGAATAAATGATCAAGTATCATAGTTTTAATATGGCTTTTACCCTCTTTTAAACTCACCCACACTTGCCTTTTTCCACTCAAAATAACCTTTGAACGAGAATACTTTGTAGATTTATAATTAAACCAAAACATGGATCAAGTTCTTAGTAATAAAGTATGGAATCTTGGGGTACAACCAGAAAATAAAGAACTAGTCCTATAACAAGTAGGATTTAGTTGAAACAAAACACGAATAAAAAGGAACTTATTTTAGAATTATAAGAACAAGAAAAAAAAATTCCTCTTATTCTTAAAGATCTAGAATCCCCTCTTCTTGCTACCTTCTTGCTTGGAAACAAATTAATGCAAAACTTGGAGAGCAAGTAATAAGATTTCTTGAATAGCAAGTAATAAGCTTTCTTGGGTATCAAGTAATCAAATTTCTTGGAGGACAAGTAATCAGATTTCTACGCTACTTAAATTATTTTTTTTCACGACGCTACTGTTCACGCTACAGTTTTTTTTTTCTGCTCTAATATAAGAAGAAATCCCAAGATTTATCAAGAACGGAATCTTGAAATGTGATGTGAACAACACATTCTTTCCTTCTCTTTATCATTTTCGCTCAAGCTCAAAAGTCACTTCTTATTCATCTTCCATGAGTCATTGGGAACCCCATTTTCTTTGTATTTCCACAACTTTATTTCACAACTTTTTCTTTTTCAATCTTTTCTTCTTTTTCCCTCTTTTTTTTATATGGAGGGGTTCCATTTTTCTCAAACATGGGCACAAGGAACTTCTTTGCATTTACTTGATTTGCCTTCTCTTTTCACCACACCCCCAACTTAGGCTTTTGGCCTAAGTTGGCTATTCAAACAAACCACAGATCATGAGGATTATGGGTAATGGGTCAATAAAAGTAGCTAAGTTATCAAGTTTCTTCCAAGAAAAGGTTTAGGCTCAAAGGGTGCTCAAAAGATATTCACACACTCACAAGGTAAGCCATAAAAGAGGTATAATTTCAAATTAGTTCACACTCTTTAAATTACCTAAAATCATCTCAAAAAATTGCATCACTTAGTCAACTAGACCAACGGGGCAAATTCTAGGTGTCGTCACACATGGTTTACGGTAAGCTCATCACACAAGGCCAATGTCACCAAAGTCAAACAAGACTCCACACTTTCGCTAGTGTTCAATGATCATCACAAGAGACTCAATTCGATACTTGGCTAGTCACAACGAGATGCAAGGAGCTTACATATTGTCTATGCAACTTCAATTGACCTCGTTGTAGCCACGCATTCATTTTTTTTTTATTATGAGGACTATTCAAGTCATCGGTATTGATCAAAACTGATACTCAAATTTGCAAGAGAACAGCCACATTCAACACATACAAGAGGTGGCAAAAAAAAATTGGAAGGGTCAAAAATCATTTATAATTAAAAGCAAGGAGCCACAAGCTCAAACCTTCCACAAAATGCAGTGTATAACACGAATTTAGCTCAAATCCCAAATATATTAACAAAACAAGAATATTCACAAAAAGAGTCACACAAAAGGTGAGCCTCACCCCACCACAAATAAAAGTGTTTGTCCTCAAATGCAAACGAAAATATCCGAAAGTAAAATAAAGTAAGATAGAAAGAGAGGTAAAGAGGGGATCCTATCTACACAGTCGCTCCATCTGTCTGGGCATCAGTGCTCGGTGCATCTATCTGGTCTCGGGTCTCAGTACCTCGAGCAGGAACAGCAATAGCACTAGCAGCAGCCAAGGAAGTCTCGATAAGTGATGTCTGGATCACCGACTGCATACTCATCCCCGCAAGATCCGGCAAGTCTCCATAAATGCTCTCCTCATGTATCTGTATTTGCTCCTCATCGGTCTCAGCTTCCGACTCACTCACTGCAGTCTCATCACCGCGTACATCACCGGTTGCAGCTAGAGGAATCTCAGGAGCATCTACATCATCAGCATCCTTCAGTAATGAAGTGAAGTTGGTAGACTTTAGATAGTCTACTTCCTTCCTCAAGTCTACTACCTTGGCTTGCAACGTCGTAACCTCGGAGGCCTCCCCCTGTCTGCTCTCACAAGTTGTGACTCTAGTAGCCAGATCATCAACAGATGCCCAAAGGGGGGTCAGTGCAGCCAAAATAGCACTTTCAATCATCCCTGGGATTGATCTCTCCAATCGAGTTGCCCTCACGTCAGCTGAATGGGCAATATTCCCCATTTTTAGGATCATCACCTGAGTAATCTTGACTGGCTAGGACGAGGTAGAGGTGCCCGGAACCTATGAAGAAGTAGAAGGAGCAGAAGTACCTGAAGGCCCGGAGGCCGGAGTAGGCGAAGATGCCTCTGCAAGTATCGAATCCATATCCACTTCCGGAGATGTGTCCATCGAAGTTGCCCTCCTCCTGTCAGCCTCCTCTCTAGTATACTCGGCCTTAATGCGACAGATGTTAGTGGAGGAGGATGGGGTAATATCAAGATCCCTAGCAGCATCACGTGGCATTCCAGCACGCCGGCACAGCTCTATGATCAGTACTGGGAAGAGCAAAGAGGTCTGCTTCTGGTTGGCTCTCATGGCCATCTCCTGCTCGATTAAAAGGCCCAAGTTGAGCCGCCTCTCTGATAAGATAGACCCCAGGCAGGTTGTTTTTGGATGTCAGAGGATGGATTTGTTCTGTGAAGGCCTAAGTGAACTACTAATGAATCCAAACCAATAATGGGCAGCTATATTAAAATCCTTCTTCTTGATCTCGATCTCGACTCCCGCCTTACTCCACCTAGGAGTGGTATCAGAAATAAAGGGAGCAAGCCAACCCCTTAGATCCTCCAGAGTTTGTGTCGTAGATAGGTCGTCGTATGCGATTGAAGACCCTGGAGGCCTATCTAATACAACATTAATGTACTCCTCACTGCAACTCACTTCTACACCTCGAATAGTGACCGACTTAACCGATTTGAACTCACTGGCCTTCTATTTACTCTTAGCCACTGTAATAACTCTGCTACACTGGGGTACTTGCTTTCCAGACCCTCAGTAGATAATAGTTTCTCCTCAAGGATGGTGCGCAAACCATCTCCTTTCAACCTGTTGAGGAGTCTAGGTACAGGAACAACTGGTGGCACGGGAGCGATAGGAGGTGCCAGAGTTGGCAGTGATTCTGCTAGTGTGGATGCATGAGGAAATTTGGTGAATGTGGGGTGAAATCTAGTCCGGAGCTTATTCCTTTGGGAAATCAAAGGTTGCTCGTCTTCAGGCTCAGACAAATCAGCCCGGGTGCCAACAACCACTCTCTCAGATGTGTGCTTTCTTCTTTTGCCTTTGTCTCCCGGTGGGAGCTCTTGCCTTCCCTTCTTCGGAGGATTTGATCCCCCTTCATTTATAGTAATGCCCCGTGCTCTTTCCTGAGGTGGCCTATCTAGATTTACGAAATATCTACAAAACATCAGAGAAAATTTAGTAAATATTCACATAAAAGCATGGAAAATTAACTGCAGACAGACTCGCCGATGCAGTCAGTGAGTCACCGAATCTCTTTGGCGAGCTAGATCGGGATCACCGAAGGGAATGGCTCAAAAATCTCAGCAAGTTGGCGATGGGAGGTCCCTTTAGGTGAATTACTGATACCTTTCGGCGAACAAGGACTAGCCCACCGAAAGTTCCAGTGCAAAAAGGGTTTAGGGATGCAGACAAAACGGCGATCAAGAATACCTTCAGCGAGTCACCGAGTGCTTTCGGCGACCTCAGGCTTCTCGCCGAAAGTTATAGAATTCAACTACTCATTTAGCATGAAATTAATGGAGAGATGGGGACCTTTGGCGAACCGCCGAGTGGTTCGGCGAGCTCGACCCAACTCACCAAACGACCCAACGTGCCTACTTTCAACCCAACTTCGCGAATTAAACCCCGCAACCCCCGAAAACAAAATCAAAGCATGCATTAGTTAAATTAAGCTCAGACCCATAACACCCATCACCCCGAGATACTCAGACTTCTCCCGATTTTGCCAAATTTGGCCATTTGATGACTTTTACCCTTAAGAATGGTGTCATCCACTCTATCATTGCGCAATTTACGTCATTTAGAAAAAATATGGGCTACTCAGACTTCACCCAACCATACTAAACTACAAGCAAGCACAACCTCACAAAATTTAACTCAATTTAAGGTACAAATTTACGGGCATTCGATGATCAAAACAATGCAGGCAAGATTATCAAATTAAAGTAAGCCTTCAAACATTCTAATCCTATTAGAGAGGCCCAACACACATCACTACGATAAGATCATTGCAAATGAGTACAAATTCCATAAAATAAACTTGGGGTTTGGAAAAATGACCTTTTATGCCAATTAAAGTACTTTGAAATGCTAGGCGGCAATGTAATCCAAAGACCGAGGACCAATTAACAACCCGAAATACTTATGGAATGCAAAAATATTGAAAGTACTAACTAGGTGAGAGTGTGCAAAGTTTGAAAGCGAGGGAAAGTGAAGATTTTGAAACTTTGAAACCATCGGCCTTTAAAACCCCGTCCAGTTCTCGCCCATTCAGCGACGTTAGTCTTACTCGCCGAACCACTCGGTGACACGCCAAGTGTTCACTTACCTCACCGAGTTTTCCAAAACCTCCCGTTAATGTGGGGATACAAACAGCGGTCTACATCGGGATCGCCGACCTGGTCGGCGATTCACCAATAAATTCCTAGGCTCACGAGTTTTACAGACTCCATTTTGAATAAGTCTTGAGTCAAACGGTGGATTAGGTCGGGCTCGCCGACCTCTTTGGCGATGCGCCGTCTGGAACTTTTAGCTCGCCAACCTGCAATTTTCAAACACTTTCCATACTTTAACTTGCGCAATCAACACACCATTATTTATAAAACAGAAGTGAAGCAATAAAAGGGTCTTGGGTTGCCTCCCAAGCAACGCCTTAGTTAAAGTCGTGGTACGACGCAAGTCAACCCTTAAACCTCATTGTTGGGGTCGGCCATAGTATCACTAGGCGACCCATCTTTATGATGTAGGTAGAGACACAATAGCACTTGGTTTATTTGGGCATCTTGTAGCTAAATGATCATGGAATGGGAAGTTGTCGTTTAATTAAACATTAAGATATTCTCTTTTATCTCATTCAACACCCTATTTTGTTTTTCGATCTTGTGTAGAATGAGTGAGAGGACCTCCTTATTTTGTCCACCCTCCTGATTATGCACCTTTTTACGCTCGCGAGGGGGAAAGTGCTTGTCCTTTTTAGCGGACAGTGCTTCCAATTCCATGACTCTCTTGGACAAGACATCCGGTTAAGTCAACAGTGCAGCCCATTCTTGATCTTTCTCTGTCTCCTTGTTGGTATTAATCATGCCATCGAGGAGTTGGGCTACCACTTCATAGGGTTGTTGTGTCAAACAACCTGAAAAGAGTTGATCAGCAATGCTTCTGTTTTCGGGACCAATCTCCCGATAGAAGCAGTCCAGCAGCAATTTATCAAGCATCCCATGAACTGGGCACTGTTGTAGTAATGCCTTAAACCTAGGACACATCTCATTGATAGTTTCACCCTCCACTTGTTTGAACATTAGGAGGTTATCCCTAAGATTCAATAATTTCAAAAGGGGGTGATCCGTTTAATACCAATAATTACCAATCACACTCATCTTTCCTGTTGCAATACACAAACAAGCAAAAGAAAACTAAAACTAAAAATTAAGTGAGTAGAACTATCAGTAACAAGAGCAAGTGTAACTTAACTAAAAATTCTCAATTAACACAACTCCCTGGCAGCGACGCCATTTTGACTTGACGTATCAGGGCACTTCATCCAATACTAAGCGTCCACGGCCATTCAATAGTAATATAACCCAACTAGTGAGTTGGGGTCGAGTCCCAAGGAAGCGGTTTGTAACTGAGAATCAATAGAAAAGAAAAAATGTGTTCAAGTTAATCATAGTTATAGATATTTACGAAGAAAAACATGATAAATCAAAGGGTGACACAAGTGTCAATTATCAAAGGGGGTTTTGTAAGCAATTATCAACTAAAATGACAACTAAAACAAAAATCAAATATGGAGACGGGATTCTTGGGATGTGATAGGAATATAGGATAAAATATACAACTGGATAAATTCTATTGATAGTAACTCGCTGCAAATTTGTAACTAGGCTAGACTTTAGTGGGGGTAAATTTACTCTCAAACAATTTACCACAAATCAAATCGATTTCTCTCGAACACCGAGAAGTGGCAATGAAGCACAACATTCGCCTTAGTCCATTCACTCTCTTGAGCTGAATGTGTGGGAGAGGGTTGAGGATTCACTCTCTCGAGTTGAACCCACGACAGCCCAATAACCAGAGATTATCGATTCAGTAGTTTTAGTTTTAAAACTTCCCTCTCGAGCAAGTCAAAAACATGAAGATAAAATTGTATTTGCAACTACAACCCCATTTAATTCAAACACAACTACTGAACAAAATCACCTCTAAACAGCGAATAAACAATCAATTAGCAATACCAAGTACTAAATTCAACCCATATCACAAATTCACACCCCAAGAATTGGGGTTTTAGCTAGACATAGTAAAGAAATAGAAATCAGTACCGAAAAGTTTTTCCATCAAATGGGGTACAATAAATATTGTCTTTACACACGTCAAGGATGAAGAATCTTCAATACCCACTTCCAATCGCTTAGAAAATGGGAATCTTCAACTCTTCAAAGCTAAGGAAAATAGTCTCCAAAAATAAGTTCTAAAAATTGAAAGTTCTAAAACTGAGTTCTGAAAAGTAAAACTTGATAATAGACTAAAAATTCAAATAGTTATTTATAGTTGTCAAAAAGTGTGCTGCGAAGGATCACTCAGCGCAGTTAGTCGAGATCGCCGATCCATTCGGCGATCTGCCCTTTGGCCTCGTTCATCGCCTTTCTGCATTGTCCTTCAGCAACTTAAAGTTCTATAACATTGGGCGATGGAGTACTGTATCGCGGAACATTTCGCCACTTGCCGACTGCTCCTTTCTATTGCCTATTTGATTTTCTCCTCCAGAGCTTGGCACAATGGAACATCAGGCGAGACCCAGTCATGCGGTGACTCACCTAATGGTTTAGGCGATCCTCAAGCCGTCTTTTCTTCGTCTTTTCAGCTGCCTTGTTCCTTTTTTCCCAATAGTGTCCATGCTTTGTCTCTAACTCCAAATACCTGAAACTTAAGGATTTTTATCAGTTATTGAGACAAAATATGTATTTAAGGACACTAAATCTATCAAAATAAAGCCCTAAAACACTCAAAATCGTGAACTCATCAATGAACATGTGAGGTATTGCTTGAGACTAAATCTTGTAGTATGAAGATGACTTCTAAGGCCTTAAAGGGTAAAAGTTAAAATAAATGAGCTATGAATGTTGAGGCTTGAAGAAGGAAGCTATTATGCATGTTAAATTGTATATGGTATTATTGTGGAAGGACTTTACCCACATGATCTATAATATGAGTACATGAGCTTATGCATTCAATGAATAAACTACTTGAATTACGATTATATCCATGCCTAATATAATGAATGCTAGATGTGTTGATTTGATATGATCTATGATCCTTATATGCAAGATATGAGAATTATGCATGGTTGTGATAATACATGTTTTATGAACACTTTGAGAGTGAAGTGTCTAAGATGATAATGTTGTTGTTGTGTCATTGAAAGGACAATAACACACACTCCATGCATGAGTATGATTATGATGTATCTATGGTGTTAATTGAAAGGCTATTTCTCATATGCTCCTGTACACATTACTATGCATGAAATGTACATGACCATGATAATATCTTCTTGTGTTGATTGGAAGTCTATTCTCATGGAAACAGATGATTATAATGTGAAAGTTTTCCTCACATAATTAATCATGATTCTAAGGTTGAAAGTCTGTTCTCACCTATTGAATCTTTGAGTTATTTTATGAGTTGTGTTGGATGAAGGGTAAGATACTCTTTCATGAATGTAAATTCAATTTAAGACTAAAACATGTAATTTTGGGAAATAATGCTTAGCACAAGTGGATATGGAAAATGAGGTAGAGGCCCTCCCGTCAATTCAAAAGGCCGGGTACTCTAAAGATAATCTCATGAGATGGAAGATCCCCCGTCAATACAATAGGTTTGGGGTTTCTAGTAACAATCTCCCTATCCCATAACTATGTGCCCACGTAGGTCTTTAGCTAGTGGATCCACCTAAAAGCTAATACATTTAGTTCTACTTTAGGCAAGTAGGGCATCTCTTTTCGGTGTGGGACATGACACCGGATTCCATGTATGAGTGGGGGTATGGGACTTCATTCATGCATTGCACAAGTAGGATTTGAGAGTGTTCATGGTATGTTTCTCTTATGATATGATGATTTATGAGTTAATGTATGCTTTATATGAATTATGAACATGAAAATGAACTATGCTTATGATTTCTCAGGGAGCTCTACTTATTATGTGTGGGGGTATGGGACTTCAGTTATGCATTTCACAAGTGGGCTTTGAAAGGGGTTATGGTGTGGTTTCCTTATGCTATGAATATATATATGAATTTATGCATGTGTGATACAAATTGTTGCTAAGAGTGGCTTTCCTTGTTATAAGTTGTGAATATGAATGTTTTCCTTATCTTGAGTATTAACTATGGGTGAGATCAAAGCATGATGAGTACGACTATGGTGGCCTAAAAGTAGTACTTAGTGTAGATGGGATTATGGGATCTTATCTATGCATTGCACAAGTATAGCTTAGGGTAACTTATGTGATGGATCTACTATAATGAAGATGACCTTGGTATTTAATTATGTATGTGATCTGATGATTGGTGTATGGATTATGTTGGAAACTATGTTTGTGATTATGTTGATATCATTTATGCTATGATGAATGGTACATGAGTTGTCGTATGGGTTACATTCCCCAACTATTTCAAAGATGAAGTTCAAAATTGGCATATAGTATGGTTTCAACTAAAATGTCCATTTTAGCATGTTTTAAAGGTTTTTATGCATGGCTATCATACTTTGTGCATTTTTGTACTAACCCATATTTCTACATTTTTCAATAAGTGTAGGGGCCAGTCGTAGAAGTGTGCTTCTCCCAGTGTTCACAACTTGGATTGATTCTCTCCATGTTTTTGGTGAGTCCTCATGGTTCGAGGACGAGAGTTGTTCTTTTCTAGTTTCTTTCTTACATTTTGTTTTTGAGACTATGTTGTAAAGGGTTGTGACCCTTATTGATATTCGATTGTATTAGATGGCTTAATGAGACAATGTCTAGACTTCCTTTGATTTTATGAAAAGACTTCAATTGTAAAAAGTTTTAATTCCGCATCATTTCTATTACTTATGTTTATGATATGCGAAGGGCTTGTATAAGACCCTTTCAGGGTCGAGTACACCGTGTTACATCTACGGGGTACCCCTAGGTCGTGACACTTTCAGTTCGGTTAGGATGTCGTGGGTCTTGTCCCAACTTCCATCATAGTTATTAGAGGCTTCATAGATAAACAATAGTAGTTCAAGAGTCTTTTCATTTCCATTGTTTAATGTTTAAGACTTAACATGCCTTCATTGGCCAGTGAATACTCTAATACATTATGAGTTATTTATATTAAAGACATTGAGTAAATTTTTGTTTTGAGTTCTTTTGTTGTTGAGTAAGTCTTCCGCTGAGAGTTGAGCCAAGCCAAGGGTTCGTTTGGGTCCAGCAATGGTTCTCTATTGTCAGCCACATCCAGGGTGTAGGCTTGGGGCATGACAAACTTGGTATTAGAGCACAGAGTTCAAGTGTCCAAGGGTGTCTATGAAGCCGTGTTTGTAGAGTTCAAGTTATTGATGTGAAGCGCGCCATATCTATAATTAGGAGGCCGCGACATTTAGGAACTATCTCACTTCTTTCATACTTTTTTCGTGTGATAGAGTTCAACTCTATAAAGCTTCTTTGTAATTCGTTATTGCGTGTATCTTTCAAATCATGCCTCCACGAACAGCTACCCGAGAACGTCCTGCTAGGAGGAATATTGATCCCTAGGATTAAGGGGCTCCCAATACACCAGAAGTAAAACCCCAAGGAGAGGTCATTAATGCTGAGTTCTGGGATGTTATCCGAATGTTAAGTCAAGTCGTGACCAACCAAGTGGGGAAACAACAAGGGAATCGACAGGATGTGGCTGATACATCCAGGATCCGTGAATTCTTAAGGATGAATCCTCCAGACTTCACCGGTTCAAGTGTCACTGATGATTCAAAAATCTTTGTGGAAGAGTTGCATAAAGTGTTAGAGGTGATGCATGTTGCATATGTTAAGTGTGTGGAACTAGCTGCATACAAACAAAAGGTTATTGCTAGAGTCTAGTACGACCAGTGGAAGAAGGGTAGAGCTTAAGGTGCACCAATTGTGAGGTTGGCTGTGTTAGAAGAGGTCTTCTTGGGGCGTTTCTTTCCTAGTGAGCTGAGGGAGGCGAAGGTAAGAGAATTCCTTTACTTGAAGCAAGAATCCATGGGTATGCATGAGTATAGCCTCTAGTTCACTCAAATGTCCTGCTATGCTCCGGAGATGGTTGCTAACATGAGGAGCATGATGAGTCTATTTGTATCTAGGTTGTGTCACTTGTCAAGTAAGGAGGGAAAGACAACTATGTTGATAGGATACATGGACATAGTAAGGCTTATGATCCATGTGCAACAAGTTGAGGAGGATAAGCTGAGAGATAGAGAAGCATTCCAGAACAAGAAGGCTAAGACAACAGGAAATGAGTCTAGGCAACAGAAGAGTAATGCAAAACCGGTCATCCTTTCAACAAAAGCAAAATGGACTTGCTCCATCATCTTCTAGTGCACATGCACCAAAGAATAAAAGTGAGTTTGGGAATCAGAATTCGTAGAACTTCAGAGCTAGACATGCTCAGTCTCAAGGTAGTGTGGCACAAGGGGCCAATCGGACTCCTACATGTGCTAAGTGTGGAAGGAACCACCCAGGAGCATTTCGTGATGCCTCCACTAGTTGCTTCAAGTGTGGTCATAATAGTCACATCATGAAAGAGTGCCCTAAGAATAGGTAGGGTAGTGGTAATGAAGGCAATAGAACCCAATCTTCTTCAGTGGCTACGCCAGACACTACTGCATCTAGAGGAGCTAGTTCAGGGACAGGTGGAGGAATAAAGTGTATGTATGCTATCACCAGTCGCCAACAACAAGAGAATTCACCTGATGTTGTCACTAGTATGATCAAATTCTTTACTTTTGATGTTTATGCTTTACTTGATCCTTGTGTGAGTCTATCGTTTGTGACTCCATATATTGCTATAAGGTTCAAAATTATTCTTGAACAACTTCTTGTGCCCTTCAGTGTTTCCACACATGTTGGTCAGTCTATTCTAGCTGAGAGAGTTTATCATGATTGTACCATATTGTCAATCACAAGGACACCATGGTTGACTTAGTCGAGTTAGATATGGTGGACTTTAATATTATTCTTGGTGTGGACAGGCATTATGCTTGTTATGCCTCAGTTGATTGTAGAACTCGAGTAATTAAGTTTCAGTTAACTAATGAGCCAGTTATTAAGTGGAGGAGTAGTTCAGTAGTGCCTAAAGGTCATTTTATTTCGTACCTTAAGGACAGAAAGGAAATTTCCAAGAGGTGCATCTATCACTTAGTCCGAGTTAATGACTCTAGTGTTGAGACACCGCCTATCCAGTCAATTCCAGTTGTGAGTGAGTTTATTGAGGTCTTTCCATATAATCTTCTTGGAGTCCCTCCTGAGAGAGATATAGACTTCAGTATAGATATTCTACCTCCTAATACTCAACCTATTTCTATTTTTTCCACATAGAATGGCTCCCGCTGAGTTGAAAGATTTAAAAAAGTAGTTGAAAGACGTTCTTGATAAAGGTTTCATTCTACCAAGTGTCTCACCTTGGGATGCTCTAGTCTTATTTGTGAGGAAGAAAAATGGTTCTCTTAGAATATGTATTGATTACCGCCAATTGAACAAAGTTACTATAAAGAATAAGTATCCCCTCTCGATATTTGATGATCTCTTCGATCAACTCTGGGTGACACTTGATTTTCTAAGATAGACCTCAGATCTGGCTATCATCAGTAGAGAGTAAGGGAAAGTGATATCCCAAAAACGACATTCAAGACCTATTATGGTCACTTTGAGTTTCTGGTTATGTCTTTTGGTTTAACTAATGCTCCTGTAACATTCATGGATCTTATGAACATAGCGTCTAAGCCTTATATTTATATGTTTGTTATCGTATTCATTGATGTCACATTCTGATCTATTCGAGGAATGAGGAGGATCATGCTAGTCATCTCGGAGTAGTTCTTCTAACTCTTATAGACAAAGAGTTGTATCCCAAAATATTCCAAGTGTGAGTTTTGGCTTGAGTTAGTGGCGTTCTTATACCACATTGTTTCTGGTGATGGGATTCGAGTTGACACTTAGAAAATTGAGGCGGTGCAAAACTCTCCTAGACTCACATATCCAACTGATATTAGGAGTTTCTTAGGATTGACTGGTTATTATAGAAGGTTTGTCTAGGGGTTCTCATCTCTTTCATCCCCGTTAACAAATTTGACTCAGAAGACAGCGAAGTTTCAATGGTCTGAAACTTGTGAGAAAAGCTTTCAGGAATTGAAAACACGATTGACTATTGCCCCTGTGTTGACCTTACCGGAGGGTACACAAGGCGTTGTTGTGTATTGTGACGTGTCCAGAGTTGGACTAGGTTGTGTATTGATGTAGAATGGTGAGGTTATAGCTTATGCCTCCAGACAACTTAAGATTCACGAGAACAATTACCCAACTCATGAGCTAGAGTGTTGTTGTAGTGTTTGCTTTGAAAATATGGCGTCACTATCTTTATAGTGTTCATATGGATGTGCTCACCGAAGACAAGAGTCTTCAGTATGTATTCAGTCAGAAAGAGCTTAATAAAAGACAGAGGAGGTGGTTGGAGTTACTCAATAATTACAACATGAGTATTCTCTATCACCCAAGTAAGGCTAATGTTGTTGCTGATAGTTTAAGTAGGTTTTCTATGGATAGTACATCCCATGTTAAGGAATGCAAGAAAGAGTTAGCAAGAGATGTGCATAGATTTGTACAATCGGGAGTCCAGTTAATGGATTCCAATGAAGGAGGCGTAGTGGTGATGAATGGGGCTGAATCATCGCTAGTGTCTAAAGTGAAAAAGACACAAGACCAAGATCATGTTTTTCTTGAATTGAAGGAAAATGCTCATAAGCAGAAAGTGAGGGTTTTTGAACAAGGAGGAGATGGTGTATTGAGGTATAAAAGTAAGTTGTGTGTACCAAAGGTGGATGAACTCCAAGAGAGGATCGTGGAGAAAGCTCATAGCTCCAGATATTCTAGCCATCCTGTTTTCACAAAGATGTATCGTGACTTGAGAGATCTCTATTGGTAGAGTAGTATGAAAAGATGTATTCTAGAGTTCGTTGCTAAGTGCCCGAATTGCTAACAAGTAAAGGTAGAGCACCAGAGGCTCGATGGTATGGCTCAGAACATAGACATTCCAAAATGGAAGTGGGAGATGATCAATATGGATTTCATTATTGGTTTGTCGTGTCTCGTAGGTAGCATGATTCGATTTGGGTGATTGTAGATCGAATGACTAAATCAACCCATTTCGTGCCGGTAAAGACTACCTATTAGCAGAAGATTATGCTATATTATATATTCAAGAGGTAGTGAGACTTCATGGAGTTCCGGTGTCCATCATTTCACAGAGAGGTGTGCAATTCATCGCATAATTCTAAAAGACTTTCCAAAAAGGTTTGGGTTCGAAGGTAAATTTGAGTACTACTTTCCATCCTCAAATTGATTGTCAAGCACAGAGCACAATTCAGACTTTAGAGGATTTGTTGAGGGCGGTAATTGGGATGATCACTTACCTCTCTTTGAGTTTTCTTCCAACAACAGTTATCACTCTAGCATCCAAATGGATCCTTACGCCTCTTTACGCGCGACGATGTAGATATCTTATTGGATGGTTTGAAGTTTGTGAAGCTGGGTTGATAGGACCATACTTAGTTCATCAAGCTAATGGAGAAAGTGAAGATCATTTAAGGAAGGTTGAAAACAGCGCAAAGTTTTCAGAAATCATATACCAATGTTAAAAGAGGAGTCTTCAAGTTTGAGGTGGATGATTGGGTTTATTTGAAGGTTTCACCAATGAAAGTTATTATGAGGTTTGGCAAAAAGGGGAAACTTAGTCCCCGGTATATTGGTCCTTACAGGATATCTAAGAGGATTGGCAATGTAGCCTATAAGTTGGAGCTACCGTCAGAGTTAGCAGCAGTCCATCCGGTATTCCACATTTCAATGTTGAAGAAATGTATGTACGATCCTTCACTTATTGTACCTACCGAGAATATTGGTATTAAGGACAACCTATCATATGAGGAGATTCCCGTTGAGATACTTGATCGTCAGGTTCACAAGTTGAGAACCAAGGAGGTAGCATCAGTCAAGGTCTTCTGGAGGAATCAATTTGTTAAGGAAGCTACTTGGGAGGCTGAGGAAGATAGGAAGAAGAGACACCCACATCTCTTTGAGTCCGAATAAATTCCAAATCAAGGTACTAATTATTTTCTTGGTACTATTTAAATCGATATGTTGAGTGTGTTAAATTGCATGTTGGGTGTTTGAGTTGGGTGTTAGATGTTTCCACCCTTAGTTCTACTTAGAGTAACCTCATTCTAGGATGAATGTTCCCAAGGGGGAGATATTGTAACACCTCGGTCTTAGAAAGGACTAAATTTAGAAAGAACTAGTTTTAAAAAAGCTAATTTGAGATTTGTTCAAGTTAAGCTTACGTTATGAGCTCTGGGTTAAATTCAAATGACTATAACTTTCAGTACAGGATGAGTTAGGTGGCCCATAAGATATCAAATGAAAGGTCTCTGAATCCTCTTTCTAACACATTGAGTTTGTAAATTTCGAGTTCGTATGAGGGAGATATGCCCGTTTTAAGTCAGCCAGTCCAGTTAAGAAAATTTACTAGAATTAATTAGGGGTATTTGGTATTTTCCTTACCCTTTTAGCTTTAAACGTTTTTGGAAATATTTTAGGGGTCTAAACTGACCTAGATCAGTTTTCATATTTCAAAATCACGCTTAGGGTTTTAAGAGGAGTTCAAGCGTTCGCCAAGATTTCTTGCGAATCGAGGATTTTTTTCGACAAATTAAGGTATGTAAGTTTTCATAGTGTTAAGTTTATTAACCCACACGCCAATCATGAGTTTCCACTTTTAAATTCATCCATGAGATTGAGTATATTGAGGTTCTTGATGAAATTCTTGAGGTGTTGTTTTCGTTCTTGAATTATGATATTTGGTTAAGTTCTTGAGGCGGGGATCTTGTTAATGAGTATTGTTCTTGAGGTTTTTCGAGTAGATTTTCATGTAATTAAGTTCGGTGAACGAATCTAAGAGATTTTGGAAGAAACCATTCGATTCGAGGTTAATTAGGGCAAAAAATCGAGAAGCAAAATTCGTCGAGTTTTCTAAGCGGGGGGTGGGGGTGGGATTGACGCGCAGCTACTGTAGTGTTCCAGAAATTTGCCTCTAAATTTAAGGGGCTGGCGCCCCATGCCACTCAGTGCTCCAGGGTCACCTGCCCTGTCTCTTTTCCGTCGTTCGTCCCATCTGAGTTCTTTTAAAGTGTACCTTCACTCCATTCATTATTTTACTATTCTGAATCACATTCAATCATCACAAGATCCTTCATATCATGAATTATAACTCTTGAATTCAAATTTCAAATTCAAAAAAAGATTAAGAGTCAACTTCGAGGGAGTTCTTTGAGTCTTTTTAAAGTCTTTTACAAACTTTTTAAACTTGCTTTAAGACTCGAGTACTTGAGTATGATGATGAGTAGAGTTGAGTTTCATTTTTCAAAATGAATATATGGGAACTAAGTATTCCCAAGAGTAAATATTTTTACATTTAAAATGAGAGGAATCATCGATTTCCAAATGATTTCATGAGGAGTTTTGAGTATTACCTCTTTTAGGAGAACCTTTTGAGTAATATTCTCAAACTTTGAGGATGAGGAAATGTTTTTAAACATATAAGCTGAGTTTTATTACTGAGAGTAGTATTGAGCACCAATATGGGGACGAGTTAAATAACTCAATGTCCTCATAAACCATGTAACCAAAGTGGGTAGAAAGGGTAATAATTTTAAGATGATTTCTTATTGCTTTTTAAGCAGAGCTTAGTGGATACACTTAGTTGAGGATGTTTTATACTCCGACAAGGTATAGGATAGTTCTGGCAGTGTGGGCGAGACGTTGTATCATCACATAGCTCATAGAGATGGTTGTTGGTTAGAGAATTTCCCAAATAAGAGTAAAATAGTTTATTTTGTATTCTTAAATACATTAAGTTATTATCCACTATTTTAAAAGCTTTCTTTGTAAAGCATCTTTATTGTTGCTTTTATATTGAACTGAGTTGAGTACTTCTGAGTTTGAGTATCTTTGAGTATCCTTGAGTTAAGTCGAGTTGAATTGAGTTGATATGAAGTGAGTATGCTCTTCCTTCTTAACAGTTCAAGCTTATGTCTGTGCTTTAGAGTTCCCCTTCCATACTCGTACATTCCATGTACTGACGTAATTTGGCATGCATCTTTCATAATGCAGATACAGGTAACCAGGGTCATCAACAGACGCTCTGTTGCTACCACAACAGTTCAAGTTATCTTTGGTAAGCCTTCTTGCTTCCGAAGGATTCCATTTATATCTTTCAGTTTGTTTAGGATGTCGTGGGTCTTGTCCTGACTTCCATCATAGTTATTAGAGGCTTCATAGATAGACAATAGTAGTTCATGAGTCTTTTCATTTCCATTGTTTAATGTTTAAGACTTGAGTGTCCTTCTTTGGCCAGTGAATGTTCTAATACATTATGAGTTATTTCTTTTAAAGACATTGAATAAATTTTTGTTTTGAGTTCTTTTATTGTTGAGTAATTCTTCCGCTAAGAGTTAAGTCAGGCCAAGGGTTTGCTTGGGGCAAACAATGGTTCTCGAGTACCGGCTACGTCCATGGTGTAGGCTTGGGGCGCGGAAAACTTGTTTCTAGATCACTGAGTTCAAGAGTCCTAGGGTGTCTATGAAGCTGTGTATGTAGAGTCCTACTTAGCGATGTGAAATGTGTCACCTCTATAATTAGGAGCCTGCAACATTAAGGAACTATCTCGCTTCTTTCATACTCTTTTCATGCGATAGAGTTCAACTCTATAAAGTTCTTTCTAATTCATGCTTGCACGTATCTTTCAGATCTTGCCTCCATGAATAGCTGTCCGAGAACGCTCAACTAGGAGCAATATTGATCCCCAAGATTAAGGGGTTCCCAATGCACAAGAAATGCAACTCCAAGAAGAGGTCACCAGTGCTAAGTTTCGGGATGCTATCTGAATGTTGCGTCAGGTCGTGACCAACCAAGCTGGGAAATAACGAGGGAATCAACAGGAAGTGGATGATACATCCAGGATTTATGAATTCTTAAGGATGAATCCCCTAGACTTCGTCGGTTCAAGTGTCGATTCGAGTGTCACTGAGGATCCGAAAAACTTTGTGGAAGAGTTGCAGAAAGTGTTTGAGGTGATGCATGTTGCATAAAGTGTTTGAGGTGATGCATGTTGCAGATGTTGAGCGTGTGGAACTAGTTGTATACAAACTGAAGGGTGTTGCTAGAGCCTGGTACGACCAATGGAAGAAATACTAGAGCTTATGGTGCACCAATTGTGAGTTGGGTTGTGTTTGAAGAGGCCTTCATGGGGCGTTTCTTTCCCCGTGAGCTGAGAGAGGCAAAGGTAAGAGAATTCATTAACTTGAAGCAGGAATCCATGAGTGTGCATGAGTATAGCCTCAAGTTCATTCAACTTTCCCGCTATGCTATGGAGATGGTTGCGGACATGAGAAGCAGGATAAGTCTATTTGTATATGGGTTGTCTCGCTTGTCAAGTAAGAAGGGCAAGGCACCTATGTTGATTGGAGACATGGACATAGCAAGGCTTATGATCCATGTGCAACAGGTTGAGGAGGATAAGTTGAGAGATAGAGATGAGTTCAGAACAATAAGCCTAAGACAAAAGGAAATGAGTCCGGGGAATACAAAAATAATGCAAACTTGTCATCCTTTCAACAAAAGCCAAATGGACTTGCTCCATCATCTGCTAGTGCACCTGCATCAAAGAATAGAAGTGAGTTCAAGAATCAGAACTCACAGAACTTCAGAGCTAGACCTGCTCAGTCTCAAGGTAGTGTGGCACAAGGGGCTAATTGGACTCCTGCATGTGCTAAGTGTGGTAGGATCCACCCAGGAGCGTGTTGTGATGGCTCCACTGGTTGCATCAAGTGTGGTCTAAATAGTCACTTCATGAGAGAGTGCCCTAAGAATAGGCAGGATAGTGGTAATGGGGGCAATAGAGTCAAATCTTCTTTGGTGGCTCCGCCAAACAGAACTGCACCTACAGGATCTAGTTTAAGGATAGGTGGAGGAGCACACCATATGTATGTGATCACCAGTCGGGAAGAGCAAGAGAATTCACCTAATGTTGTCATTGGTATGATCAAAGTCTTTACTTTTGATGTTTATGCTTTACTTGATTCTGGTGCAAGTCTATCTTTTATGACTCCATCTATTGCTATGAGGTTTGATATTATTCCCGAACAACTTCTTGAGCCCTTAAGTATTTCCACACATGTTGGTGAGTCTATTCTAGCTAAGAGAGTTTGTCGTGATTGTACCGTTTTTGTCAATCACAAAGACACCATGGCTAACTTAGTCGAGTTGGTTATGGTGAACTTTGATGTTATTCTAGGTATGGACTGGCTTCATGCTTGTTATGCCTCAGTTGATTGTAGAACTCGAGTAGTTAAAGTCCAGTTTCCTAATGAGCCAGTTATTGAGTGGAGGAGTAGTTTAGCAGTGCCTAAGGGTTGTTTTATTTCGTACCATAAAGCCAGATATTTAGTTTCCAAAAGGGACATCTATCACTTGGTCCGAGTTAATAACTCTAGTGTTGAGACACCACCTATTCAGTCAGTTCCAGTTGTGAGTAAGTTTCCAGAGTCTTTCTGGATGATCTTTCATAAGTCCCTTCTGAGAGAGAAATAGACTTCGGTATAGATATTTTTGTTGATACTCGACCTATTTATATTCCGCCATATAGAATGTCTCCCGCTGAGTTGAAAGAGTTAAAAGAGCAGTTGAAAGACCTTGATAAAGGTTTCATTCTACCAAGTGTCTCACCTTGGGGCGCTCCTCTTTTATTTGTGAGGAAGAAAGATGGTTCTCTTAGGATGTGTATTGATTACCGCCAATTGAACAGAGTCACTATAAAGAATAAGTATCCCCTCCCAAGAATTGATGATCTCTTCGATCAACTTCAGGGTGCCACTTGCTTTTCTAAGATAGACCTCAGATCTGGCTATCATCAGTTGAGAGTAAGGGAAAGTGGTATCCCAAAGACAACATTTAGGACCCGTTATGGTCACTATGAGTTTTTAGTTATGTATTGTGGTTTAACTAATGCTCCTGCAACATTCATGGATCTTATGAATAGAGTGTTTAAGCCTTATCTTGATATGTTTGTTATCGTATTCATTGATGACATTTTGATTTATTCGAAGAATGTGGAGGATTATGCTAGTCATCTCGGAGTAGTTCTTCAAACTCTCAGAGATAAAGAGTTGTATGTCAAATTTTCCAATTTTGAGTTTTGGCTTGAGTCTGTGGCGTTCTTAGGCCACATTATTTCTAGTGATGGGTTTCGAGTTAACACTTAGAAAATTGAGGCACTATAGAACTGGCCTAGACCCACATTTCCAATCGATATTAGAAGTTTCTTTTGACTCACTGGTTATTACAGAAGGTTTGTCGAAGGGCTCTCATCTATTTCATCCCAGTTGACAAAGTTGACATAGAACACACTGAAGTTCTAATGGTCTAAAGCTTGTGAGAAAAGTTTTCAGGAATTGAAAATGCGGTTGACTACCACCCCAGTGTTGACCTTACCGAAGGGTACACAAGACTTTGTTGTGTATTGTGATACATCTAGAGTTTGACTGGGTTGTGTATTGATGAAGAATCGTAACGTTATAGCTTATACCTCCAGACAGCTTAAGATTCACGAGAACAATTACCTAGCTTATGATATAGAGTTGGCTACTGTATTGTTTGCTTTGAAAATATGGCATCACTATATTTTTGGTATTCATGTAGATGCGCTCACCGAATACAAGAGTCTTCAGTATGTATTCAGTTACAAAGAGCTTAATCTCATACAGAGAAGCTGGTTGGAGTTACTCAAGGATTACGACATGAGTATTCTCTATCACCCAGGTAAGGCTAATGTTGTCGTTGATGCTTTGAGCAGGTTATCTATGGGTATTACTTCCCATGTTGAGAAAGGCAAGAAAGAGTTAGCAAGAGATGTGCACAGACTTTCACGATAGGGAGTCCAGTTAATGAATTCCAAAGAAGGAGAACTAGTGGTGATGAATGGGACTGAATCATCGCTTGTGCCCAAAGTGAAAGAGAAACAAGACCAAGATCCTTTTTTTCTTGAATTGAAGGCAAATGTTCATAAGAAGAAAGTGATGGCTTTTGAACAAAGAGGAGATGGTGTATTGAGGTATCAAGATAGGTTGTGTGTACCAAAGGTGGTTGAACTCCAAGAGAGGATCATGGAGGATGCTCATAGCTCCAGATACTCTATCCATCCTGGTTCCAAAAAGATGTATCGTGACTTGAGAGAAGTCTATTGGTGGATTAGTATGAAGAGGTGTATCGCAGAGTTCATTGCTTAGAGTCTGAATTGCCAACAAGTCAAAGTAGAGCACCAGAGGCCCGGTGGTAAACATAGACCTTCCAAAATGGAAGTGGGAGATGATCAATATGGATTTCATTAGTTGTTTTCCGCATCTCGCAGCACCATGATTTCATTTGGGTGATTGTAGATCGAATGACTTAATCATCCCATTTATTGACGGTAAAGACTACCTATTCAGCAGAAGATTATGCTAGATTATATATTCAAGAGGTAGTAAAACTTCATGGAGTTTTGGTGTCCATCATTTCAGATAGAGGTGTGTAATTCACCGCACAATTCTGGAAGTCTTTCAAGAAAGGTTTGAGTTCGACAGTAAATTTGAGTACTTTCTTCCGTCCTCAGACTTATTGTCAAGCAGAGCGCACAATTAGAAGATATGTTGAGGGCGTGTGTGATTGGTTTCAAGGGTAATTAGGATGATCACTTACCTCTCATTGAGTTTGCTTACAACAGTTATCACTCTAGTATCCGAAGGCTTCTTATGAGGCTCTTTATAGGCAACAATGTAGATATCCTATTGGATGGTTTGAAGTTGGTGAAGTCGGGTTGATAGGACCAGACATAGTTCATCAATCTATGGAGAAAGTGAAGATCATTCAAGGAAGGTTGAAAACAGTGCAAAGTCGTCAATAATTGGGTTTATTTGAAGATTTCACCCATGAAGGGTGTTATAAGGTTTGGCAAGAAGGGGAAACTTAGTCCCCGGTATATTAGTCCTTATAGGATATCCAATAAAAGTGACAATGTAGCCTACGAGTTGGAGCTACCATCAGAGTTAGCAGCAGTCCATCCGATATTCCACATTTTAATGTTGAAGAAGTGTATGGGTGATCCTTCACTTATTATACCTACTGAGAATATTGGTATTAAGGACAACCTATCTTATGAGGAGATTCCCGTTGATATACTTGATCTTCAGCTTCGCAAGTTCAGAACCAAGGAGGTAGCATCAGTCAAGGTATTATGGAGGAATCAATTTATTGAGGAAGCTACTTGGGAGGCTGAGGAAGATAGGAAGAAAAGATACCCACATCTCTTTGAGTCCAGAGAAATTCCAAATCAAGGTACTAAATATTTTCTTGGTACTCTTTAAATTGATATGTTGAGTGTGTTAAATTACATGTTGGGTGTTAGATGTTACCACCCTTAGTTCTACTTAGAGTAATCCCATTCAAGGAGAAATGTTCCCAACTGGGAAATATTGTAACACCTCGGCCTTAGAAAGGGCTAAATTTAGAAAGAACTAATTTGGAAAGAGCTAATTTGAGATTTGCTCAAGTTAAGCTTAAGTTGTGAGTTTTAGGTCAACTTCAAATGACCATAACTTTCCGTACATGAGAATTAGGTGGCCCATAAGATATGAAATGAAATGTCTTTGAATCCTCTTTCCAACACCATCGAGTTTGCTAAATTCCGTGTTTGGGTGAGGGAGATATGCCTATTTGAAGTCAGCATGTCTAGTTAAGGAAATTAACCCGAATTAATGAGGGGTATTTTGGTCTTTTCCTTACCCATTTAGCTTTAAATGTTTTTGGAAATAATTTAGGGTTCTAAACTGACCTAGATCAGTTTTCAAAATTCAAAATCACGCTTAGGGTTTCGAGAGGGGTTCAAGAGGAGGAATCAAGGAGGAGTTCAAGCGTTCACCATGATTTCTTGCGAATCAAGGATTTGTTTCGTCAAATTAAGGTATGTAAGTTTTCATAGTGTTGCGTTCGTTCACTCACACGCCAATGATGAGTTTCCACTTTCAAATTCATCCATGAGATTGAGTATATTGAGGTTCATGATGAAATTCTTGAGGTGTTGTTTTCGTTCTTGAATTATGATTTTTTGTTGAGTTCTTGAGGAGAGGATCTTGTAATAGAGTATTGTTCTTGAGGATTTTCGAGTAGATTTTCATGTAATTAAGTTGGGTAAACTAATCTAAGAGAGTTTGGAAGAAACCATTCGATTCTAGGTGAATTAGGGCAAACAATTGAGAAGCAAAATTCGTCGGGTTTTCTATGCAAGGGGCTAGCGCACAACGCCAGCAGTGCGCTTGAAATTTGCCTTCGAAGTTAAGGGGTTGGCGCCCTACGCCACTCAGTGCGCCAGAGTTTCCTTCCCCGTCTCTTTTTCGTAATTCGTCCCGTCTGAGTTCTTTCAAAGTGTACCTTCATTCCCTTCCTGATTTTACAATTCTAAATCACATTTAATCATCACGAGATCCTTCATATCACGAACCATAACTCTTGAATTCACATTTCAAATTCAAGAAAATATTAAGAGTAAAGTTCCAGGGAGTTCTTTGAGTCCTTTTGAGAAGTCTTTTACAAACTTTTAAAACTTGCTTTTAAGACTTGAGTACCTGAGTATGAGTATGAGTATGAGTATGAGTATGAGTATGAGTAGAGTTGAGTTTCATTTTTCAGAATGAATATATGGGAACTAAGTATCCCCAAGAGTAAATGTTTTTACATTTAAAATGAGAGGAAACATCAATTTCCAAATGAGTTCATGAGGAGTTTTTAGTATAATCTCTTTTAAGAGAACCTTTTGAGTAATAATCTCAAAGTTGGGAGATGAGGAAATGTTTTCAAATATATGAGTTGAGTTATATTATTGGGAGTAGTGTTGAGCATCGATATGTGAACGAGTTCAAACAACTCAAAGTCCTTATAAACCATGTAGCCAGCGTGGGTAGAAAGGGTCATACTTTTTAGATGATTCCTTATTCCTTTTCAAGAATAGCTTCATGGATCCACTTAGTTGAGGATGTCTTATACTCCGGTAAGGTATAGGACAGTTCTGGCAGTGTGGACGACACGTTGTATCATGATGTTCCCAACGAGGATATATTGTAACACCTCGGCCTTAGAAAGGGCTAAATTTAGAAAGAACTAATTTGGAAAGAGCTAATTTGAGATTTGTTCAAGTTAAGCTTAAATTGTGAGTTTTGGGTCAACTTCAAATGACCATAACTTTCCGTACATGAGAATTAGGTGGCCCATAAGATATGAAATGAAATGTCTTTGAATCCTCTTTCCAACATCATCGAGTTTGCTAAATTCCATGTTTGGGTGAGGGATATATGCCTATTTGAAGTCAGCCAGTCTAGTTAAGGAAATTAACTCGAATTAATGAGGGGTATTTTGGTCTTTTCCTTACCCATTTAGCTTTAAATGTTTTTGGAAATAATTTAGGGTTCTAAACTGACCTAGATCAGTTTTCAAAATTCAAAATCACGCTTAGGGTTTCGAGAGGGGTTCAAGAGGAGGAATCAAGGAGGAGTTCAAGCGTTCGCCATGATTTCTTGCGAATCAAGGATTTGTTTCGTCAAATTAAGGTATGTAAGTTTTCATAGTGTTGTGTTCGTTCACTCACACGCCAATGATGAGTTTCCACTTTCAAATTCATCCATGAGATTGAGTATATTGAGGTTCATGATGAAATTCTTGAGGTGTTGTTTTCGTTCTTGAATTATGATTTTTTGTTGAGTTCTTGAGGAGAGGATCTTGTAATAGAGTATTGTTCTTGAGGATTTTCGAGTAGATTTTCATGTAATTAAGTTGGGTAAACTAATCTAAGAGAGTTTGGAAGAAACCATTCGATTCTAGGTGAATTAGGGCAAACAATTGAGAAGCAAAATTCGTCGGGTTTTCTATGCAAGGGGCTAGCGCACAACGCCAGCAGTGCGCTTGAAATTTGCCTTCGAAGTTAAGGGGTTGGCGCCCTACGCCACTCAGTGCGCCAGAGTTTCCTTCCCCGTCTCTTTTCCGTAATTCATCCCGTCTGAGTTCTTTCAAAGTGTACCTTCATTCCCTTCCTGATTTTACAATTCTAAATCACATTTAATCATCATGAGATCCTTCATATCATGAACCATAACTCTTGAATTCATATTTCAAATTCAAGAAAATATTAAGAGTAAAGTTCCAGGGAGTTATTTGAGTCTTTTTGAAAAGTCTTTTACAAACTTTTAAAACTTGCTTTAAGACTTGAGTACCTGAGTATGAGTATGAGTAGAGTTGAGTTTGATTTTTCAAAATGAATATATGGGAACTAAGTATCCCCAAGAGCAAATGTTTTTACATTTAAAATGAGAGGAAACATCAATTTCCAAATGAGTTCATGAGGAGTTTTTAGTATAATCTCTTTTAAGAGAACTTTTTGAGTAATAATCACAAAGTTGGGAGATGAGGAAATTTTTTCAAATATATGAGATGAGTTATTATTGGGAGTAGTGTTGAGCATCGATATGTGGACGAGTTCAAACAACTCAAAGTCCTTATAAACCATGTAGCCAACGTGGGTAGAAAGGGTCTACTTTTTAGATGATTCCTTATTCCTTTTGAAGAATAGCTTCGTGGATCCACTTAGTTGAGGATGTCTTATACTCCAGCAAGGTATAGGACAGTTTTGGCAGTGTGGACGACATGTTGTATCATGACATAACTCATAGTGATAGTTATCGGTTAGAGAATCTCTCAAATAAGAGTAAAAGATTTTATTTTGTATACTTAAATACATTGATTTATCATCTATTGTTTTAAAAGCTTTCTTTATAATGCATCTTTACTATTGATTTTATATTGAACTGAGTTGAGTACTTCTGAGTTTGAGTATCCTTGAGTTGAGTCGAGTTGAGTTGAGTTGAGATGAGGTGAGTATGCTCTTCCTTTTTAATGGTTCAAGCTCATGTCTTTGCTTTAGAGTTCCC
Source organism: Solanum verrucosum (assembly GCF_900185275.1). Taxonomy (NCBI): domain Eukaryota; kingdom Viridiplantae; phylum Streptophyta; class Magnoliopsida; order Solanales; family Solanaceae; genus Solanum; species Solanum verrucosum. Next base: position 3,312,233 of record NW_026020303.1, on the reverse strand, counting down.
CTTGCATGCTCGTACATTTCATGTATTGATGTCATTTGGCGTGCATATTTCATGATCCAGATACAGGTAACCAGGGTCATCAACAGACGCTCTGTTGATACCACAACAGTTCAAGTTATCTTTGGTAAGCCTCCTTGCTTCCGGAGGATTCCATTTATAGCTTTCAGTTTGTTTAGGATGTCGTGGGTCTTGTCCTGACTTCCATCATAGTTATTAGAGGCTTCATAGATAGACAATAGTAGTTCAGGAGTCTTTTCATTTCCATTGTTTAATGTTTAAGACTTGAGTGTCCTTCTTTGGCCAATGAATGTTCTAATAAATTTTTGTTTTGAGTTCTTTTATTGTTGAGTAATTCTTCCACTAAGAGTTGAGTCAGGCCAAGGGTTTGCTTGGGGCCAGCAATGGTTCTCGAGTGCCGACCACGTCCAAGGTGTAGGCTCGGGGCGTGAAAGATTTAATTCAATGTATATAAGCTAAAACTCTATACACAAAATAATCTACTATATAACTAAGTAAATAGGTACCATAAAAGAACATAGATAAATAATTATTCTATAATAAACACTATATCTAAACATAGGATTAATAGTATATATTCCAACAAATTTAATCTAATAAATACATATGTCAAACGGAACTTCAAAGAACAGCATCAAGAAACACTATATAAAGGTAAATAAAATTGGCCTTCCTTTTCATTTATTATTTTTTCCCCTTAAGAAAAAACAGTACGAACTTAAAGAAAATGGGAGATGAAAAGCATATAGAGTTGATAAATATCGGAATTGAATAACTGCTAGATTCAACTCACCTTCAACCTTAACGGAATGATATGCGAAGGCCACTATAGATTAAGAGAGTACAATACATACAATTCAACATATAACTTATTATGGCTTAAAATGTGATGTTATTTGTGTATTTGGAGGAAGTGTAATGATATCTAGGAGTACTTTATTATAAACTACCAAAATTAAAGCTTTGCATGCATAACATTTATCTTAATTTGTTTGTTATTGTTGAAACAATAGTAGATATCCATGATTTCATGAGATCGATATTAAAAAAAATATTTTATCATATTTTGTACTTTGTAATTGTCTTCCATGTGACTTCTACAATAATGTTAAAAACATGAGTTGGTGTTTCATATTTTTAATGATTTGAGTTCTCTTTCGGGGTAGATGATCTTCATATTTGAATTTACTAATTCATTCTACGGAAAGAATTATGAGTATCCTCCATGTATAAATATAATATCAAACTTTAAAGAATTTTTTTTTCTTTTACTTTGATACAATAATTGAATAATAATGTCTTAGTTACCCAATAAAAAAATAGAGATCTTCATATAAATAGTCTGGCGAATTTACTGTTTACTTTTTCTAGCTGGTATACATTCATTATATATTGATTATACATGAAATATACATATATTTTGTATCCGCCAGCTATTCTAAGTTTAATTGATTTGGTGGACAACCATGTATGCTAATTCTTCAAAAAATATATTATGAGATGCTGCAAACTTTTGCTTCTTTTATTTTCAAAATTGTGCTTAACTTGATTAGGAGACAACTATCCCAGAAACTAGTGACTCTGATAAAAAAAAAGGGATAAATAATGAAAGTTCATTCCATTTGATTGTGTTGTAACGATTGGAGTTAAGGGAGTCATGTTCAAAATTATTAATGTGCCATGTGAGATGAACATTTATATTCTTGCATATTAGACATATAGAACTTGCCCTGCCTATGTAAAAGTTGAATTTAGTGTTGAATTGTGGGATGTGATTTAAATATTGATATTGATATTTGAGAACACTTTAAGATTAGATATTAGATACTTTCAATATACTTGTTTACTTAATATATATATTTCAAACTTGAGCTACCTATAACTGAGACGGGAATTGGAGAATCTAGTGGCTCCAAGCTCGCTTGGAAGTTTATGCACAACGATACTTTATGCTTAGCGGGTGGTTGTTTTCTATCATAGGTGTTGTTTAGGAAGATATTTGAAGATGACCATTTGGAGTAGACTTTTTGAAGCTTTTATGAAAATCACATTTATATACAGGCATTTATATTTTGTAGTGATTTGGGACTTATATATGATCCATATGTTATATTTATATATGCATATTTGGAGGCTTGTGGATCATAAGACCATAAATTTTATAACTTAAATTTGGTGACTTGTTTGGCTATTTTAAGGTGCAAACTCAAGTCTTGTGATGTACTAAATTTACACTTTACTTGTAATTATGTACAAATGAGGAAACTAGTTTATCTTTTGATACTCGAAATATTGAAAATTCATGTATAGTTTGAACATGTAGTAGTGTTAAATGAAAAATCAAATTTTGTTAGGTATTTTTGTTATTTTAGAAAGGATCCTATCATCTTAAACTGATACTCTTTACGTTGTATTATTATTACTTTTAACTTAGAATTATATGAGTTAAATGGTCGCAAAATATTGTACTTTTAAGGGCTTTTTCGAATAGGCAAATTACTATGAATTGTTTTAAAATTAATCTATTCTAAGCATTGTATGGAGTATATTGAATTTAGTTTTATAAGTAGAATACTTCTAAAAGGGAAATTGAGGACTTAGCTGCGTAGATTTTAGTATCAGAAATGGTGAAGGAGGCATGAGGGTATGACTGCACAAAGAAGCCACAACAATAAAGGAAAGATTGGAATAATGTAGCAGTTATAATAGAGACAAACTCACTCACAATAAAGAACAAGTTGGAAGGTTGCCTTGGACACTGTTGGCTAGGGAGGTTAATGTTAAAAGTGTGTTAAGAGATAAAAAGAAATAGTCCGAATTTCTCGTGCAGATAAGTTCAACAATTTTCAGGAACTACATATAACAGTTGGCAGGAAGATTCTAATCTCAGACAAGTGACATCAGATCAACAACTATACAAACGAGTATCAACTGAGAAACATTGTAGACATTTATTTAACACACATAAGTTGCACTTCAATCAGAAACATTAAATCCTTCTTACTCTGGTATCAACATCTCGGAGTAGCAGTGAACTAGTGGTGACAACAGAGGCTTGCTTAAGCAAAACTGGAACAGTGAAAATCTTGTGTCATGTACAACAGCTTTAAAAGATAGAAGAAAGGCATTCAATTTCATTGTCCATCGACTATTGCACTCGTTTGCTGGGATAATGGCCAAAAGGAGGAAGGAGAAAATCCTGCATGCCTCTAATTATGATATTACTTTGTTAGATATCTTAATGTAATTTAGGAGTCTTCTGAGGGCCTTCCCACTGTCAATGGCTTCTCTGGCTCTATCAAAGGCTGCACTTATGTCTTGAGCTCCATCAGACCCAAGCAAATGGTCAACCATTCCAGCATTTAAGATAATTCTATCGTAGGCTGGACCTTTCTCACCACGTAAAGCTGCTAAACCCAACTCTATATTCCTTGCAACCTAAATAAATTCAGAAAGAAACAGAGGATTAATAATCCTGATTTTCCTTGACATAAAAGCCCAAGGCGGTAGGTAGCCTACAAGTTGAGAGAGAAGCAATCAAGTTGAAACAATTACACTCATCTTCTTCACATAAACTATGCTCATTTGAGAGAGTAGCAATCATGTTAAGACGATCAGCCTCATCTTCCCTTTAGTATAGAAATTTCAGATCCCAAACTAAGTAAAGATGATGTCTTACACATAATTAACTTCACAGAAGCAATGATCATTTATACTCTTTTAGAATTGATGTGCCACAAAGAGAGTAATCCAATTTACACAATGACCAAGAGCAATCAGTGTCACATGCAAAATGATAACTGAAAGCTAGCAGGTGTTTAGAAGTTCTGTCAGTTCTATCTTTTTGGTAATTAACCCATTAAGTTCCTTTCAGAAAGGTACATCAATCTTAATAACCGATACATCTTCAACCTTTTTACACCATCTCTTAGCTTCTTCTTTTTTTGAGAAAGGTAACGTTACTACTATATATCCATAGGTATACTACACCAACATGTATAGTTCCCCAACAAAAGTATTACAACTTACATCTTGTGGTTCAACTTATCCTTACAAAAAGTCTAAAACATCAAAAATATCTTCTGTTTGAGCTAATAGTTTTTGCTCACACCAAAAATAAAATAGGCCTAAGCAATTCATCTTAAGAATCTGTAAGCTGCTTTGTACTCCTTCAAAACACCTCTTGTTCCTCTCGATCCAGACTGACCACCAAATATAAGCCGGGACAATCTTCCATCTCTCCTCCTTCTTACTTACCATGCCATCCTTGTTCCAGCATCTTAGGATACCTGCTATTCTTCCAGGTTTCACCCATCTGATCCCTTTTAGGCATATAAACATCCTCCATAGTTGGTCTGTCCACTTGCAATGCAAAAAAAGATGGTTGATTGTCTCCGCTTTTTCCCCGCATAGAAAACACTCAGCGACTAATTGACGACCCCTTTTAAAGGGTTTTCCTGTGTCAAGACTGCCTCTTTTGCCAAAAGCCAGGTGAAGCAGTTAACTTTGTAAGGAATCTTTGGCTTCCAAATCATCATCCAAGGCCAATCTCGTTCCTTCACTACTGCTGAATTCAGCTCTTTGTATGCCGAGTTGACAGAGAACTTCCCATTCTTGTCTTTACTCCATTCCAGTCTATCCTCTTCTCCATTGAGGTTATTGAAGCCTGCTACTGAATTGTAAAATTCTGCAACTCTTTCCATCTCCCAATCATTCAGATGTCTCCTTAGGAATAAGTTCCATCCCTGACCAGTCCACATCATGGCAACTGTGGCATGTTGTTGTTGACTTAATGTGAAGAGTTCTGGATGTTGTTGTCTCATAACTCCCTGCCCTGCCCATTTGTCATGCCAAACGGATGTTCAATGTCCATTCCGAATCTTCACCGTTGTTCTGATTTGCATTAATGGCCACAGGTTCCTGATAGCTCTCCAGACTGAGCACCCATAGGGTGTTGTTACAATCTTAGTCATCCATTTGTCTTCCAGGCCATATTTTGCAACAATTGCTTCTTTCCACAACATTCCTTCATCAGTAGCAAACTTCCACAACCATTTCATCATCAAACTCCGGTTCTGCTTCTTCATGTTTCTTATGCTTAGACCCCCTGCCTTCTTGTCTACTAATAGCTCCTCCCATTTGACTAGGTGATATTTTTTCTTATCTTCACTTCCCTGCCAGAAGAATTTCCTTCTCAGTGCATCTATTCTTTTACTTACACTAGCAGGTATAGGAAAAATAGACATCAAATAAGAAGGCAAAGTGTCCTGAACACTATTGACTAGTGTCAGTCTGCCACCCCTAGAGAGAATCGACTCTTCCAATTTGTTAATCTCCTAGTGCATTTCTCCACTACCCCATTCGAAATCCCTATTGAAGTACTCTTTGCAGCCAATGGCATCCCAAGATAAGTTGTTGGCATCTCTCCCACCTTACCCCCAAGTCTGCTTGCAAGGATATCTATCTCATCGACTGTGTTGATGGGATCTATGAAACTTTTCCCCCAATTTATGTGCAATCCAGAGACTGCTTCAAAAATAATGAGAATGACTCTCAAAATTAGGACTTGTTCCTCTAACGCTTCACAAAATTTCAAGGTATCGTCTGCATACTGAAGGTGTGTTACCTCCAAACTGTTTTCCTTTCCCATCTGGAAGCCTCTAATCCAACCCTTCCCCCTTGCCTTATTCAATAGGTAGCTCATTCCTTCCATAGCTAGTATGAAAAGAAATGGAGACAAAGGATCACCCTGTCTCAAGCCTCTCTGAGATGGAAAAAAACCATTTGGTACCCTGTTGATTATCACTGAGAATCTGACTGTGCTTATGCATTGTGATATCCATTTGATCCACCTATTTCCAAACCCCATCTTCTCCAAAAGTTGTAATAGGAGGTTCCAATTCAGATGGTCATAGGCCTTCTGGATGTCCAACTTGCAAACAATACCTGGCTTTTTACTACCCTGTCTAGAGTCTATACATTCGTTTGCAAGATAAAGGTCATTTGTTGTCTAGCTACCAAACCATGAATTACCTTCTTCAACCTTTCTGCTAGAAGTTTTGCTATGATTTTGTACACCCCCCCCCCCACCCCCCCCAATTAGGCTTATAGGTAGGGGTGTACAAAACCGAACCGCAAACCGAACCAAACCGCGAACCGAGTCAAACCGAAAAAAAAACCCGACTAGTGGTTTGGTATTGAAAAAAAAAACCCGACTATATTTGGGTTGGTTTGGTTTTAACTAAAAAAAACCAACCCGAGACCAAACCAACCCGACATTATATATGTAATTTTAAAATTTTATTTTATACATAAAAATGTTTATTAATATATAATTTATATATTTTTCTTAATCTTTCTCACAATTTTTTGTTTAATATTAGTGGACTTTGGGCTACATTGTTGACTTGAGCCCACTTGTTATTTTTAGGAATAAACAAAAGCCCAAATAAATTATACAATTCAACTAGCCCTTTAATATTCTCTTTCTCATTTAACAAAGGTCATTTAGGTCAGCAGCTCAAAAATAGCTCTTCACCTTCAAAGACTTAGTCATTGTTAGGTTTTACTCATTAGCTATTAGGACATATATTGAGCTCGTCTTTTGGTTTTAGTTCAAATCGTCATCAACTGATCTTAATCTGGGTAAGTAATTGCTACTAACTCGTTTTTGGATATTTTTCTTGTATTGCCATTGTCAACAACATCACATTTTTGGGTAGTTGAATCATAGATATAAACCTAAAAATTATACATCTTGGTGTCCATATCTATGGTGTGTTAAGCTTAGCAACAAGATGATAAAGATGATGATAAATTTTTTGTATATAAGTTTCACTTATTTCTCTCTTTACTTATGTTGTTTCAATGCAATGAAAAAGGGGCAAGTGTTCGACTCATTGCTTTTGGTTCCATTTGTATGGAGGTTTTTGTACTGTAAACATTGTGATGGTCCGCAGAGATAAGGAAAAACAAGTGATAGAGATAAAAATTTAAGAGACTATTAGATTTGATAGCAGTAGCCAGTAATATACATCATACTTTTCTAACCAAATATTTTGTACTATATTTGTATCTGTTTTGGTTTCAAAGTGAAATATACTTCTAAGTCTTATGCACAATACTTGAATGGAAGTCTTGTTGAAACACAATCTTGTATCAGAATACTAATAACTATTGTTATGTATGTGCAGAAACTTTCTTTTTGGATGGAAACTACACCTTCTGTAACGGATGTAGAGATGATTAATAATATTCCTTCAACTATGTCGACAATATCTCAACAACAAGGCAAAGTAACCACATCGACGCATACCTCCTAAGAAGCAAAAAAGAGCAGCTCCTCCGGTCACTCCAAACTCTGGAACTACAGGTAGAGAAACATCTCAAATTTGGGATCATTTCTCCAAGTTTATTGCTAAAGGAGGTAAATGTAGGGCAAAATGTAATTATTGTACTAAAACATTTGCTGCCGACAGTGTCAATGGGACAACTACGTTATGGAATCATTTAACTGTGAAATGTCTCAAGTCTCCATTTAAGTCCGATAAGTGGCAAACAACATTAAAACCTATCAAAAGAGGTTGGCCAGAAGGTGGTTCCACTGAAAAAGGGGTTTTTAATATGGATGAAATTAAGAGAGCAATTACCGAATTTATAATTATTGATGAACAACCGTTTAGGGCTGTTGAGGGAGAAGGATTCAAAAAATTAATGGCTAAAGCCTTTCCAAATTTTGAAGTACCTTCTCGTGTAACTGTTGCTCGACATTGTCTAAGGATTTATCAAGAAGAGAAAGAAAAGCTTAAGGAGCTTATAAAAAACCAACGTGTTTGTCTTACCAGTGACACATGGACATCAATCCAAAATTATACTTATATGGTTGTCACTGCACATTGGATTGATGATCAATGGAATCTACAAAAGAGAATTCTTAATTTTTTTCAAACATCAGATCACAAAGGTGAGACTATTGCCAAGGGGATTGAGGATTGCTTATTAGGTTGGGGCATTGAGAACTTGTTTACAGTGACCTTGGATAATGCAACCGCAAATGATGCTGCCATTAAGAGTTTAAAGGGGCGTATTGAAGATTGGAAAGGTGTAATGTTTGAAAATCAGTTTTTACATGTTAGATGTAATGCTCATATTTTAAACTTGATTGTAAAAGAGGGGCTGGATGAACAAATTGAGCCTATTTCTCATATAAGAAGTGCTATCAAATATGTCAGGTCTTCTTCTTCAAGATTTGCTATTTTTAAGTCCGTTGTTGAGAAAGTTAAGATTGACACCCGTGGTCTTGTAAGTCTGGATGTTGAGACTAGATGGAACTCGACATACACAATGTTGGATAAAGCATTGAAATTTGAAAAAGCTTTTACAAGAACGTATGTGGATGACCAGAATTATCAAAAGCAATGTCGAGAAATAAGTACAACAACAAAAAATCCATCAACAGATGATTGGAAGAATGTGAAAGCTTTTGTGAAGTTTCTTAATATTTTCTATCAGGCAACTTTAAAATTTTCGGGCAGCTTATATTCTACTTCTCACTCTTTCTTTCATGATTTTTTCAATCTCCGAAATGATATTATCAAGTATACTAAACATGATGATCTCATTTTGGTTGATATGGCAACAAGAATGAAATCCAAGATGGATAAACATTGGGGTAAGTTTGAGAGTATGAATATGTTACTGATGGTTGCTGTTGTGTTGGATCCTAGATACAAGATGCAATATGTAGAGTATATTCTTTCTATTGCATATGGCTCTTTGATGGGAAGATTAAAGTCTCAAGATGTGAGAGATGTTTTGAATCTCTTATATAATCACTACAATTGCTCTTGCTCTGAAGATCCTAACGAAAATATTGAAAATGATAATTGTGTGATGGGTGAATCTAGTGATTTGTTGCAATATCAGTGGGAGAAACACATGAATAAAGAGGGATTTGTTGTAAAAAAATCTGATCTGGAAATATACTTGAAAGATGATGTAGTGAAGATCAATGATTTTAATATTTTGAGTTGGTGGAAAGTTTCGTCCAGTAGATATCCAATTGTTGCGAAAATTGCTAGGGATATCCTTTCTATTCCTATTTCTACTGTTGCATCTGAGTCAGCTTTTAGTACAGGTGGTCGAATTCTTGATAGTTATCGAAGCTCTTTATCTCCAAAAACGGTAGAAGCGCTTATTTGCACTCAACAATGGCTACGATCGCCTTCTAAAGAATGCAAGCTTGAAGATATATTAGAGGAAGTCCAAAAAATTGACGAAATTGAAGAAGGTAACTTTATATATTCTAATTGTTATTAAAAATGATTCACTGCTTTTGAATTTTATTTAGTATTCAATTTGTTTCAGTTGTTTCAGAATACCGGTCACCTTTGAGGATTGATTAGCCAGTTGATGTACTTTAATTTCACTACATGGAACAAAGGTATTAGTTTATTCTTTTGTGATTGTTAATTACCTAATTACTGTTTGCTCTAAATAGCAATAAGAACTAAGGACTAAACATCAACCTAGTTAATATGTTGCTAATCAACTTAATTGATTTGTATTGTCTACTTTGCAGATGTAGGCTATGGTTTTTGGAAAATATGTAAAGAAGATCTCACTTCAAAAATGTTTTGTTCCTCTAGGTACAAGGTCCTAGGTTGTAATTAATGATGGTGTAGAATTTAAAGACTTGAATGTAAATAACTCGTATTAACTTTTGATGACAATATTTTGACTATGCAAAAATTGTTTAAGTCACTATGTTACTTTCATGACTTTCTCTAATGTATAATGAATCACTCTTGATTATTGATATTATTTTATGATTTGTCCAAAATAGTAATAGTAGTAATTTTTTGAGAATTTGTGTTCCAAATAGAATGGAGAATTGCCTATTGAACTCATGGGCTTGCAATGCCAAAAGAAACTACTGAATGCTTTTCTAGGATGAAAAATCATGTTAGTGTTCAACGATTTTTTTAAATCACTGAAAGAACACTAGTTCTTTAGTCTTTATAAAAAAACCCGAGAAAACCCGAATGACCCGAGAAAATCGAATAACCTGAAAAAACCCGAGATTGAAAAAACCCGACTATTATTGGTTTGGTTTGGTTTATATATATTTTAACCCGATACAAATGGTTTGGTTTGATTTTTAAAAAACCCGAACCAACCCGGTAATGTACACCCCTACTTATAGGTCTGTAATCATTTAATTCTTCCGCCCCTGCTTTCTTAGAGATCAAAGCCACAAAGGTAGCATTCATACTTTTTTCAAAAATACCCTTCTCATGAAAATTTTGTATTGCTGCTATAAGATCCACTCTGATAATTTCCCAGCATTGCTTAAAGAACTCCATAGAGTAACCATCAGGACTAGGTGCCTTGTCCCCTGCACAAGCTTTAATGCTATTCAAAATCTCTTGGGGTTCAAAAGGTGCCATTAACAACAAGTTCTCCTCATCGCTGATTCTGGGACAATTCTCCATTTGTAGGTGTGGTCTCCATTCCTCTGTTTCCGAGTATAGTCTCTCATAATATGAGACTATCGCTTTCTTCACCTCTCCTGGATCCTCCGTCAATACACCATCCACATTCAACTTATCAATAGTATTGAATCTCCTGTGGATGTTTGCAGTTTTGTGGAAAGAACTTGTGTTTCTATCTCCTTCTCTAAGCCATGTTGTTCTGGACCTCTGTCTCCAAGAGGAGCATAGATACATGTTAAATGCCAGTCAAAAACTTGCCTTATCCCTGCAAAACTGCATGAAACAGAGTACATCTCCACACTGCTCAATACCCCTGTCCAGTCCCTCTTATCCCACATGATGACAATGCCCCCCCTTGTTCCACTAGCCTCTAATTGAACATAGTCTACCCATTTATTCTCCCATATCTCCCTAACAGCTTCTGTGATGTCCCCATTTACTTTAGTTTCTTGTAAACACACTATATCTGCCTTCCACTCCTTCATAATGTTCCTTATGAGAGCCCTCTTCCTACCACAATTTAACCCCCTCACATTCCATGTCACTACTTTCATAATCATTGATCTTTGAGTGCCAAGTATCCCCCCTTGCTTCTGGACCCATAACTCCAGAATTTGCTATCTAATTCTAGCCCCTTCAGTTCATACATCCCCTTCCTTTTAGTTGTTCCTTGTGTCCCTTTGTGTTGTGACTTATTGTTATCTACCCTCATAAACAGTTCCTTCGCCTTTTCTTAGCAGCCTTTGAAATCGACCCCAAATTCCGAACTTATTTGGATAATGTACTGCTGAATCCGTTCCTCGGTAGTGGTCTCATGTGCACATTCTTCCACTGGTAGATTGCTCTCACCTGGAAGTTCCTCAACTCTCTCTTCCATGTTTGCCTTTTCTTTTATCTGCATATCTGCAATTTCAACAACTTCTTTGTTTGTGCATTGATCTGTTGATGATTCTGCGTTTTGAGTCACTTGAGTAGCCTGAATCTCCTTCTCCTTCTGTTGTGTCGCAAAATATGCAGGCCCGAGCCTCTTTTGGGCATTGCAAATATTTGCTTGTATTTCTATGTCAATTATATCATGTTTGTGGGGATTTTGCTGATGTTCTCTTAGCTTTTATTACTTAAAAATAGGCTATCACCATGATATTAATAAGAGAAAAGGAATAACTTGTCCATGTTTTACCTTTAAGATAAGCAGCAGGCAAAATAAGTATATCACTTACTGATCTGACAAATTTTGATGCTTGCAAAGTACAAATCAAAACCCGGGAACAGAAAAAACATTTGGAAGAGAACAAGAGAGATGGAGCTTACAGATCTATCTGTTCTTGGAGTATCTGTGGATGCAAAGCCATAATCACTAGCATTCACCTCAATATTGAAACTCTCACGTGATACACCTGCGACATCTTAATAGGCTTGAGCTTGCAGAAACAATTTCTTAAAACCATCTGTGTCATTGTCTATTTTCTTTAGAATAGGTAAGCTGTTTCTATGTAATTGGAGAAGCGGGAGTTTAGCAACTCAACACAGACGGTAAAGGATAAAATCACTGACAGTATGGTAAACACGTACCATCAACTGCACAAGCAGGTGCCAAATTCACTGAGCGAAACCCTGAGCAATAATTCACAGGAAGTCCTTTTGATGCATTTGCTGACCGCAACCTTGTCGTCATTGAAAGTGCACCTTCCTCACCCTAAAGATGCAAACATATACAGAGATTACATGAAATCAATGCCTGCACGAGTTTACTCAGGTCAGAGATGATAATAGACAGTGGATGGTTCATCCTCCCAACCCCCCCAAACAAAAAACAAAAAAAAGGGAACTCTTTCAGGCTATGAAGTACCTTTACAACCAAACCAGCATGCACACCCCTTCTTCTCATAAGCATTAACAATGGTTCTTCATAGCCTCCATGATAGAAACCAGCAACAATTGCTTCCTTTCCCCGAGCCTGAAGAGAAAACAGCACATTTCAACTGAAGACCAATTTGTTCAAGCCGAGGAGCTTCTGGTGTTTTAAAGGTAAATACACACAACTGGGAGAAAATAAAAAGACATCTGAAAACCAGTAGCTTCTTTCTAAAGAACCTACATGTGATTGAGAGTAAATCAAATTAAATCATTAACATGGCCACCTGAAATCTAGAAAAATTTAAATGATTTCTTTTGTATTTGGTACAACAGGAACAAACAGCACCATGACCTACCCGCACAATTTGTTGAACTTTCTCAGCTGTTGCCAGTGGTGGACGTTTCTTTATATGTTCCCTTAACCCAATCAATGAATATCTGCAAGGATAATAACATATGTACCATCGTGTCAGCTGGTTTTTATTATCATATGAAGTTTAACGCAGGTATTCATAAACCAATAAGCTAAGAAACAACTTCTCTCTACCATTGAGCTGAGCTTAAACGAACATCTAGGATCTCTACAGAAGAAGGACAATGACCACGTGCTTAACCGTTGGGGTCAGCCAATTAGTGGCAGGTAATTTTGCAAGTAAATTGAAACAAGTAGCCTCTAGAGACAAGTATAGCATACTATGTATACAGATTTTAGATGTACAACAACACCCAGTGAAATCCCACAAGTGATCTGGCGAAGGTAAAATGTACGCAGACCTTACCACTACCTCGTGGAGGTAGTGAGGTTGTTTCCGAAAGACTCTTGGCTCAAGTGCAACAAATCCCGGTATAAAGGAGACGGTGAAGAGAATATAGCAAATAACAAGGAAACAGTGCAAAAGTCTACCCAAGAGGAGCCAAAACAACACTAAAATCATGTGATAATCGAAACACCATAAACAACATACTAGGATAGATAATTAAAAACAACGATATACAATGAAAGAAGTAAAAAACAAGAACTACAATAATACAAGTAGTACCAAAGCAAACACCAACCACCCTAAGCAAGACAACAATAGACTACCTACTAACCTTCTACCCTAATACGTGTCATCCACACCCACCCTATCTAGGGTCATATCCTTGATAACCTGAAGCTACGTCATATCCTGACTTATCACATCTCCCCAATACTTCTTCAGCCTAACTTTGCCTCTCCTGGCACCCTCTATAACCAACATCTCACAACTCCTCTCTAGTGTGTCTATGCATCTATTCTTCACATGTCCAAACCATCTCAATCTCGCTTCCCTTATCTTGTCCACCACGAAGGTCACTCCTACCTTATTCCAGATATCCTCGATTCTAATTTTATCACTCCTAGTATGACCATACATGTAACGCCCCCAAATATTTAAACTAATATTCTCACTCCAACAAGTCATTCTTTGATGATAGGAACAACTCCTACTTCACAATTCCTTAACTTTTCAGACGTGGAAACCTTGTTTATCTTTAATTATGTTGGTATTATAAAGAATGGTGTCCGGGTAGTTTAGTGAATTCTCATGACATAATACATATCCTTCTCTTAACATTGCACGGTTCAGAAAGAGATTTTGATTACTTACGACAAGGTAGAGTGTGTCTAAAATTTCAGCCAAAAGGAACAAGTTTTTCATGTGATTTTGTGGACCAATATGCTTATAAGAGAGTTATAAAGGTTCCTTAGTCTTAAGGGAACTGACATAGAGGAACTGCAAAAAAATAAGTTATACAAGTGATATTTATCACTAGAATTTGCTTTAAAAAGGTGGTTGCCCAAAAATTCAATGTTGGCGGCCCAACTTCTAAAAATATCACACTTTGATTTCTATTATTAAAAGGATATGTATATTTTAATGAGAATTTACTAATCTGACGCAATTCTTTATAATATTAGCACAATTAAAGATAAGCAAGTGCTCCACGTCTCAAAATTCGAATAAAGGAATTGTGAAGTAGGAGTTGTTCCTATCATCTAGGAATGGCTTGTTGGAGTGAGAATATTAGTTTAAATATTTGGGGGTGTTACAACACATCCACCTCAACATTCTCTTCTCCGCAACATGTATCTTCCGAACATGGGAGTTCTTGACTGGCCAACGCTCAGCCCCATACAACAATGTCGTCGAACAACCACTCCACAGACCTCACTTTAATCCCTACCTCACGCATCGTATCATTGAATTTGCACTTCACATATTCTATCTTAGTCCGGCTCATCCAGAAGAACCCTTTATCCTCCAAAGTATAAAGATTCTAGATGTAAATACTTTTATTTCTTTATTTCCATACGACTTTCATGAATGTGGTAACTTTCTTTTACAATTTTGCTAGATATCAATGTTTGGTGTTTTATACTTGCAGTCTTGCACCACAAAGAAACTCTCCCTCCCACCAAACAAACAAATAAGTAAGATCATGATCGAAGTGCTCCAATAGAAGACATAATGATGTCACATTGATCATTTTGAGGAAACCAAGAAACTAAAATGTGAAGAAGAAACCACAATGTAGGAGCCGTGTTCAAATGGGAGTTGAAGCCAGCAAATACCAACTCAACTATTAAGAAGACATAACATAGAGGAAGGGAGGAATCCAACATGAAGGGCGTCGGAACAGCCATACAGAATATTTCAATCAATCAGATTCGATCAACCTAGAACTTTAGAAGTATTCAGAATCGGGAAGACCAGATTAAAGAATCAATAGCAAAAACATGCCCTTTTTACTTTTAATTTATATCTAGGACAGTTGCTGGGAATTTAATTGAGGCATTAACTTTCTCCATAGAAAGTACAAAAGAAAAAGAAAAAAAAAGGATAAAAAGGTAATCAATGGTTTCTGAAAGGTTGGATCTACGTACAAAGATGGGCGAGCTTCGCGCTGACTTACATAAGCAAAACCAACTTCATCATCCTGAATACAATTTGGATTACTAAGAAACCGCAGCAGTTCATTTAAGTTTTAAGGCAAAAAAAGTATCAAGGCAGGGAGAATCATGGACCTCAAGAAGCATTTTTGCTTGAGAGGGGGTTAAGTGTGTGTTTGCCCCCATAAACATCAGCATTTGTTCTTCAGTAATGCCTCCCTGGAGTAAGAAAAGGAGATTTGAGTAAACCACTTGCTTCAAAGAAATGGGAAGTACAAAATTGAACAGATGTGGAAATATATCTGCCATTATAAAGTCATAACATTCTCTGCAAATTCAAATTTTCGTTTGAAGGTAGCAGCAGGTGCCTTTTCAAGTAAATATTTCCATTTTCCTCACATAGTCATTATACTACTAATAAAATCTGTATCTCAGCATATACATCGGATTAAAATAAAAGTAGTCGACATCATATTAGTTATTACAGCATATAGGCTCATATGACCTTTGGTGGCATCCAATCCACACCATGAAGCAGGCAAGATTCACCATAGCAGGATCTAACAGCAGCAACAAACAGTGTGCTTCTGAAGTAGCGGGTGTTACCATCATAAGGCTCACCGTAGTGTGTCAATGAGTTTACATCAGCAACTGGTGCAGGGCCTGATAAGGGAAGATGATAAGATTTAAGCAGATACTAAAAAAATGGCATTTAGCAATAGGCATGTATCAAGCAACAACCAATTATTTTTAAGACAAAAGGTAATAGTATTATACCAAGTTCATCATCAAATGCAAGGCAGTAGGCTTTCAACTCACGGTCTGTTTCCCGATTCATTCGTTGTCCTATCATAAATGCAGAAAGGAGTGACTCACTTACACTAGATAATCCCATTTCTTCTACTTTCAATGGAAGGATGTCTTTTAGAACACCTTGAACTTCCTCGTATCCAAGATGACCCCCAGCCAAAACCTCCCTGAGGGCACCAACTAGTCTCATCTCGGTAGTACTATTTCCAACAAATTTGGGGCCTATTGAACTGCCAATTCCCATTATCGAGTCTTCTGGATCAGCGATAAATATGACATCTTTGGGAAGCACTCGAATTAATTGAGGCCAATAATGATCCATCGCATGCCTTTCCCCTTCACTCCATTGGGTTGGCTCTGGGAAAGCATTTGCACGAATTGTCATTGCAGTAAAGAATGCCCCAAGTTGTGCTTTTGATACTGGCTCTTCATCTTTGAGCTCTCCCTTTGCTGAAATCAAACACAATGGTATTGAGTATCCTCAGTAATTAATCGAGAAGTGTTACGCAAAAATATCCGTGTTCCTCTGGGGATTGGGAAGTCAAGCCTCAATAATTGTAGTGGTTTCGCTTAAATTTAAAATACTGGACCTTTTCAATTTCATCTTCAGAAATTCTTCTGCAACAATGTAAATCAAACTATATATGGCATGCAGATTTATGGGAGAGGGCCAAAATGAGAACACTAGATGAACTGAACAACTATGTGGCGGAGCTAGGATTTTTAATAAGGGGTTCAAAATCTGAAGAAGTAAACCATGAACTAACCAAAGGGGGCTCGACATCTATTATATACATAAAAAATAATGTTAACCATGTATAAATAGTAATATTTTCCGCCGAAGGGGGTTCGGATGAACCCCCTAACTCAATGCTAGCTCAGCCCCTTGATACAATATTAACCCGAGTTATTTGATGCCTACTTAGAAGGGAAATCTCACTCTTGTCCGTATATGTACATATAAATCTCTAACCAAAACAAAACCTAATGTAAGAGTAATAAGAACTAAGAAATGAAAAGAACCTGATCTCAAAATGGTGTCCAAAACTTTGAGTGCTTGTTCCTCATTGAGAGGCTTGGTTTGTGTGGGGCCAGTACAAACTTTGGTTTGAGCATCGAAAACAGTCTGATTAGGCTTTGGAAACTCAGAATTTCGATAGGAAGTTGACAAAGCTGGATTCTTGATATCTGGTTCTTGATGCCTCAGTTCCGAATCCAGCACAGCTTTGATTGCAATACAACACCTATTTCCAACACGGTTGATGGGAATTCGAATTTGAGGATTGGAGAAAACTCTGGTTTTTGTTGTAATGGGTAGTGGAGATATCAATGGGTCAACTGGATATAGCAAAGCTTTCATATCGAAATTGACAAAAAATAACGCTAAGTTTATGTGCTCAACTTCGATTGAGGGATGTGCTAAATTGTCTAATTGATGAGATCGCAGAGATAAATCAATCGCTGGGTTAGGAGAGTGACCGCTTACCTTGAAATACATACAATATATATCCTCCAATTTGTTCCTTCTCCGGCATTTTTTCCTCTTTACACCTTTAACATTACTCCCTCCGTCCATTTCTAGTGCTACATTAAATATTTATTTAATTTGCTATTAAATACTATTTAATATTTCATACATTTTCAAAGTATTCAATTTAAGGGGACGTCACTCAAAAATAACTTCAATTACACTTCATATCTATAGTTTGTTAATTACAATTCGTAGCTACATGTTATTGGGAAAAGAGTGGCGAGCGAGATTGGGAAAGGGAGGAAAGAGGCGAGAGAGAGAGGGCAGAGAGCGGAGAGAGCCAAATTGTATATGTATATTTATCGAATTGTATATATATCTATTAAATAATTGTATATATGTAACTTGGTATAGATATATATGTATTTGTATATCCTGTGAGCATATTGGGAGTTTGGGGATTTGTTGTTTGCTGAGTCAAGGCTACTTGAAGGTGCACTATCATTGAAGCAGAGATTAAGGCTATTAAAATGGGGATTGTATACTGCCAACAACCCAACCTACTCCCACTGATTGTATATGGGAGGTTCCATGGGGAATCTCACTGATATTAGACATGTACAAGGGATTATCCATAGTTGCCAAGTGGAAGTGTGCACATATTCAGAGAAGACAATCAATTGGTAGATTTTTTCACTAATTATATATATAATATACATGTATTTGTATATTTTGGCGAGAGATATTGGGAGAGGAGAGGAGAGAGCGAGCAATATTGGGAAAGAGAGGAGAGAAGCGAGCGAGAAAGGCCAGAGAGTGGAAAAAGGCTAATTGTATTTGCATATATGTCATATAATTGTGTGTGTGTCTGTCTCTGTGTGTCTCTGTGTGTGTGTAATTTCTATTTATATATGGGAAAAAAGACAAATATATCATCGAACTATCGTAAATGGTATGCAAATACCCTCCGTCGTATTTTTGGGACATTGATGCCCCTGCCGTCCAAAAACAAGAGCATATATACCCTTTATACTAACGGACATACACGTGTCATAATTTTATCCACCAATCCGACATTTATCGATGGATAAGATTGTGTCACGTGTCCCTATTTAGTCTTCCGTTAGAGTGAAGGGCATACATGCTCTAGTTTTTTGTCGGCAGGGGCACCAATGTCCCAAAAGTATGACGGAGGGTATCTGCATACCATTTACGATAGTTCAGGAGTATAAAAGAGCATTTTAAATTAAATTATTACAGATAAAATGAGCAATTTAAATTAAATTGTTATCACATTCTTCTTGGGATTGACTAAAAAAAATAAGTCATAAAAATTGATATAGAAGAAGTGTAATATATTAAATAAAAAAATACACAAAATCTCTCATAAACTTGTCCATGAAACTTACTTTAACTTTACAATTTACATCCCCCCCTGTTGTCCGGAGTGAATTTTATTTTCCCTTATAAAGCCATCTGACAAAAAATGTGTAATCAATTCTCTAAAAGTGCATATTATGAAGAAGAAAAAACAATACTAAAAGTAGAATTATACACTTGGCATCTTCCTATTGGATGATATAAATTATTATTTATTTAATTAATTTTTTAAAAAGAAAACGATGTTATTTATATTATTTTGTTTTTTTTGTGAAAGCTTTTTTTTTTAAAAAAAAAAACAATAGACTAGATTGGTCTTTTATTAATGGAAAAATCACCCCATATACACATTTAAGAGTAAATATTACGAGTTTTAAACCTACTTCTAAAAATTTCTTGATTATAACAGAATATTTACTGGTTATGACATATCAGTTAAAATTATTTTTATTTTAAATTTAAATTATATTTATTTAATAAATCATTAATATATTTATAGGTTTTTAATATTAATTACTAATAGGTAATTAATTTGTTTTTTACTTCCTTATTTAAAAAGAAAATGTCAGTTACCCAAATTTAGGGATTTACTCAATATTTTTTCCTTGTTTACCGTTACCCTCACCAATCGTACACCCCACCCCCACACGTTTCTTCACTCACACACGCCTCAACCCACCACCCACTATCATTCTCTCTCCATTGTTTCTCATCTTCTCCAAAATCAAACCACCAAAACCCACCAACACTCCAAAATCAAACCGATTAATCATGTCTAAGAAATTGATGGAAACTCCAAGAAAGAGCCCCAGATTTGATGAAACCTTAATCGATGATGCTCATGCTCTATCCTTTTAACATACTGTCTGAAGATGGCGCGATCAGTGAAAGTGAAGTTACGAGGACAGTTGCTAGCAAGTATAGTGGACCTCGGATAGCAAAAGAACACATTCCGGATACAACTAATTATCCTACACCAATACCGCCGATTAAAAAGTCGAATAGATATTTTTTTTCTGTTTAACTTTTGGATAATTTTTTCATGTTTAACTTTTGGATAATTCTTTACTGTTTAAGTATTTGATGATATATACTACAATATGATATCAAAACAATTGATTGCACCTTTTTATTCTTGTTTGAGTGTTATAAAATAGTTAACACTGTGCACATAGTGTCTGGTATGAATTTTTTTTTATAATGTTTGGGTATCATAAGTTCAGGACAAAAATACTATACATAATTCATACAGTTCGGATACACTATCTTTTAAGTAGTAATGTGTATACTGAATGTATGAAACAGGTATGAAATACCAGTTATATCAATATGATTATGAATTTACTATTAAAAACGCGAATTGTGTTTTCATTGTTTTCTTATTTTAGTTTGAATTAAACATAATTATTATGTGTATGACCACATCTTAAATTAGTCACTAATATATACAATATCTTAAATATGAGACAATTTTAAATATAAACAATTCGACAGATTTGATATTATTGAATAGTGTATAAATAAAAAATTCTTACAGTATGCATTATGTATGATTAATCAATGATCATTGTATGCGTCTGTCTTATTTTCTCATGAATTAAATATGCTTAATATATGTATGACCAACCATAAAACAAGTGTTTGAATTAACTACACAATTAGCTTTTTATAAGTAGTCCAAATAGATACAATACATTTAAATCTGGAACAAATTTTAGAAACAACTATATGAAATTTGTGTACTTAATGAATGAATCTTGAATAAATTGAAACACATATCAAAAAACCAGTGATTAAACCATAAAAATAGTATTTGAATTAATTACATAATTAACTTTTTATATGTATTACTAATATTTACAATACATTTATCACCCCTAAAATTAGTGTTTGAATTACATAATATATGCTTAATATATGTATGCCCAACCATAAAAATAGTGTTTGAATTAACTACATAATTAACTTTTTATAAGTAGTCCTAATATATACAATACATTAAATTTGGAACAAATTTTAGTAGCAACTGTATGAAATTTGTGTACTTAATAAATGAATCTTGAATAAATTGAAACACATATAAAATAAAACAATGGATTAAACCATAAAAATAGTGTTTGAATTAATTACATAATTAACTTTTTATAAGTATTACTAATATATACAATACATTTAATTAGGAACAATTTTTATTAACAACTTTATGAATTTTGTGTATTGAATGAATGAATCTTGTATAAATTGAAACATATATAAAAAAACTAAATTTATAGGAGTATGCATTATGTATGATTACTGAATGAATAAACTAAGTTATGCACAA
Organism: Solanum verrucosum; assembly: GCF_900185275.1. Taxonomy (NCBI): domain Eukaryota; kingdom Viridiplantae; phylum Streptophyta; class Magnoliopsida; order Solanales; family Solanaceae; genus Solanum; species Solanum verrucosum. Next base: position 3,290,967 of record NW_026020303.1, on the reverse strand, counting down.
TGGATATTTAGTAAAGAAATCCAAATTAACTTTCTTTTGATCTAAGAAAACACGCACACCAACATCATTGTGTATTCTAACAGGTGGGCATCGATCATCTACTAAATATTTTATCTCTAAATCATTTATATTAGTATCTATCATAAGCTGCGATGTTATCACGCTTACTAGACCACTATAAAGACTAGAAGAATCATATAAGACCCCTTCCATTTGAAAATCCACATAATGCCCTGTTTCATTAAAAAAAAAAAGGTATCAGATTATAAATAAATAATTCAAAATACAAATATCATTCAGACAGACAGAATATTACAAAACAATTTTTATATTTAATTAAACAAACAACTCTTACAAATATCATTCAAATAGTACATTCCAAGCACTTTCCTACTTCTATAATACATAAATCATACAACAAATACTTATTTAATAACAAAAAACTTTATACACATTTTGTCTACATAAAATTTCACCATCAATACAACATTAAAAAAACTTTTCATACATTTCGTCAGACACGACTACAAACGAAATTCATACTTTCTTAATATACATTTCATACACATGTCGCAAAGACAACTTATATCATACCAACATTCAAACACACTTAATACACATTTCATACAACAATTACTCACTCATTACAAAAACATTTTTTTAATCGTACCAAATAATTTCTAACTCACTAATTTCTTCAGCGATGACAATATCTAATATGATCCAGTAAATTTTAGAATTTAATACCAACTAAAACCACTTGTCATACAATTTGTCAAAAAATCCAAATAATTTTGTTTGCATATAATTAACACATTTTTCTTACAGATTTCTTTCCAAAAATTCTATTAAATTCATTCGCAAATATACAATCACTTTATAATTTAAGAAAAAAAACACAAAATAATCACAAAAACTTAAAATCACTAATATTATACATTTTACAACATTTTCAGTTAAACAAAACAATTTTTCGTTTCAACTCAACTTAAAAACAAACAATAAACAATACTAAATACTTACCCGAATGATCCCATCTTTCACCGTGTTTAATTAAAATTGATACGCAATTGTCCATATCAATAAAATCAATTTTTTCAATGAAAAAAATATTCAACTATTTGTTCCTGAGAATTTTTTTTTTGGATGAAGAATGAAGAGAGAGAAACTTTGATGAAAAGAAGGAAATGATCTGATTTGATTTAATTTTAACGGAATTGAGTTAATTAAGGATAAAAAATAATGTTAATTTGTTTGGATTCCTTATTTAGTGCTAATCATTAATTATCTATAATAATTTTAAATTAAATAACAGCCCACAAATTCAGTCTTTTAATTTATTGTTTTTTAATTTCGTTTTTAAAAAAACAATTTTGTTTATTTATTTATTTATTTATTTTTACAGTATTTTTCCAATTAATAAAACATTTCTCTTTTTGGTGAATTTGTTAAAACCTGAAATTTTAAATGCTATAACTTGAAACTGAAACTCTACTGCTATAGCTCAAAAATAATACTATAATATATGTTATATATGAAATTTTCACTTTATTAATCAGAAAATATGGATATTTACATGTTTTAGGCCCAAAAGTGGCCCAAGACCAAGAAAAAACCCACTAAGAAAAAATAAATAAAGAAACCAAAATACAATGAAAGAAAAGTCAACTTTTCCAAAACGATCCTTCATCTTCATCTTCAGACTAGGAAGCTCATCGTTGCTTTCTTCAAATCGCTGGGAAAGCCTCACCTTCACAAACTTATCGCCATATCATAGTAATCGTGTAACGCTACCAAGTACGGGTTGAAATCATTCAGACATCTAAAATCTCACAGACATAATTCAAGCACCATTGAAGACTTCTTCAACTTGGGAGTTGCAACTATTAACTGAATGTCTCTAACTATTGTTTAAAGTTTTTTCTTATGACAAACTTTGACAACATTCTTTGGATTAGTTTGTGAATCTAATTACAGGTCTTGAATCTGGAATTATCCTCCGACGAGCTCCAACAAAAAAACTCAAACTAAGTACCCCCAACTCCTATAATCTTCAAGTTTGTTTGTTGATTCATAGCTTTTAATTATATATCTCAACATGTTGATTTCCAATTGGAATTAATATCATTGTTAAAGACATACAATTATCAACTATGTTTCAACTATAAATATGAAAAATACCTCTTTTTTATTGTTTCTAATGAATCTCTAGCTAAAAGTGAATCAATGTTCCTCTGTTGTGGTTTGAACCTTGTACATCCTATTTTGAAACTCTGTTGTCGTTTGAACCTTGTACATCGTATTTTGAATCTTCTTTATTCAAATATTAGGAACATGTAATTTTTCTAGCTGAATGATTGATTTTGCTTGTTGTGGAATGCCTTGACTATTATTGAATTGTTGCACTTTTGTACCTGCAAAATTAACAACATAATTAGTGAAAATTTTTGTCAATTGGTTGCCTTCTCCGAATATGTGCACACTTCCACTTGAGTTGATAATCCCCAGTGAGATTGCCCATGGAACCTCCCATATACAATCAGTGGGAGTAGTTTGTGTTGTTGGCAGTATACAATCCCCATTCTAATAGTCTTAATCTCTGCTTCAATGACAGTGCACCTTTCCAGTAGCCTTGACTCAGCAAACACCAAATCCCCAAACTCATTTCTAACACAGAAGGCCATAGAACCAGGTCCAGGATTTCCTCTGCAAGATCCATTAGTGTTACATTTAAAGCTTCCACTTGGAGGGTGACTCCACTTAACCATTTTATGTATTACGAGAGATACATACTCCTCAATATATTTTACAATATGAGGCCAATTGTTAGGGAGACCCTTTAACCATGGATATCTACATTTGATAAACAAGTATAGGTTTCTGCTAGTTTCTGCCATCATGGATTGCCTATTCATCTTTCCCCATGTTTAATAACATTTCTTCTGTTCCAAATTTTCCAAATAACAAAAGCAGGAACTGTTTTAAATATGGGTTATAGTTTAGCAACACAATAAACACTCCACCATTCTTCTAGTCCTTGATTAATATGGATTACATTAATATGTAATCCTGCAACTTCTGAGAAATATTTCCAAATAGCCTTAGCATCTGGGCATTCAATAAATAGGTGATTAAAAGTTTCTTGTACCTTAGCATTGCAACAACAACATTCAACAGAATCCACAATTTTCATTCTAATGAGGACTTATCCAATAAGGATTCTACCAAACCACATCCTCCACAACAACAAAGACACCTTGAAAGGCAATCCTTTCTCTCAAATGTTCATCACATTGATTTAAGGATCTTTTTTGTATCTACATAACTCTTAGGCTGATCCTATTGAAAACCTTCCTGAAGCACAATCCAACCACCAAGCTTTATTTTTCCTTCAGTAGTTGTTAAATTCCCTAATATAGAATGGATGTGATTACACACTTCTTCATTAAGATTCTAACTTAACACCTCATTATCCACCCATTCTCATTGAGGAGTTGATACACTGATTCTATCTGATTCTGTTTATGAGAAATAGATATCTGTAAGTGAAGGGCCCCAATTTGTATTCAATTGTCAAACCAAACACTAGAATGGCCTTCTTTAGTTTCCCACAAAATCTGTTGATCAAAGAAGTCTCTAGCCTAAAATATAGCCTTCAATACTTGTGAGCCTCTTGTAACGACCCGAACCGCCGTTGATATAGACGGGCAAAACGTCTTGAGCATGCTGGGCCCACTGTCCCGCCAGAGCGGGGATTATCCTGCTACGGCGGCGACGCTCCAGCGGTGTGGGGAGCGCCAGAGCGGGTGGGACGGGGGACAAACTTTAAATGATTCGAAGTCTTATTCTCTCCTTTTTCCCTGAGTATCAAAAAGAGGCAAGGATCACCCCAGTGGTTCTGAAGTTCCACCACAACTTAGAAAATAAGGCATTTATAATATCAAATAGATATCTGAAGTCTAGACCTCCCTCCACTTTAGGCAACCAATTATCTTTTCAAGTTATCTAGTGTGTGGATTTTCCTTCTTCTTTGTCATTCCATAAGAATTTAGCAAAAATCCTATGTATATCATGGATCGCACATTTAGGAAGATTAATAGCCTAAAGAAGATAAATTGAAATACTCAGTAATACATGAGTAATCAAGATAACTTTTCCCCTAAAAGAAAAGAGATTTTCCTTCCACATTTGAAGCTTGTTAAGAATCTTTTGAATCAATTCAGAGAAATGAACTTTCTTCATCTTTGCATGGCCAATAGGACAACCTAAATACATTAAAGGGAAACTTTCCTTTTCTAATCCAGTTACCTCTTGCACCACCTATATAGAGGTCTGAGCTGCCTTGCTGTGTAAGTAGAAAAACTCATCCCTTTATTAATCAGTTGCCATGATTGTTCTTTATATGTATGAAGAATTTCATAATAAGTTGCAAAATTCTTTTATCAATTGAAGCAAAAATAATTGTATCATCTGCATAAGCAAGATGAGTCTATTGTTCACTCCACTTAGGCATCCATAACCCTTAAACTCATTGTTGTAGAACAACTTATTCAAGGCCCTAATCAATACTTCAACAGATAGGATAAATAAAGTAGGGGATAATAGATCTCCATGTTTAACACCTCTTGTAGAGTGAAAGAATCCATAGGCTTGACCATTAATCAACACAGAGTACCAATTGTTAGCAATAATCCTCGGAATCATATCCAAGAATACATCATCAAATCCCATTTTTCCTAGGAACTTAATTAGGAACCTCAAATCCACACAGTCATATGCTTTGGCCATATCCAATTCAATGACCACATTATTTGGTTTGCCTCTTTTCTTAATGTCAGTCACAATTTTTTGAGCAAGTAGCACTTTCTCAATAATGTTTCTACCCTTAACAAAATCAATTGGATTTTGAGAGATTAATCTTGGAAGGTACCTTTCTAATCTTTCATGAACAATTCTGGAAATAATTTTTTTCAGAAAATTACTCGGACTAGTTGGCCTAAGATCTGAAAAGGTTTGTATCACTACCTTTTTTGGTATTAGGACCAGATTAGTATGTGTAATAGACTTTGGTAAAGTAGCTCTCTGGAAAAAAACATGAATTACCTTAATAATATCAGGGCCTACTATATCTCAACAAGTTTGGTTGAAGCAACATGTCAAATCATCTGGTCCACAAGCACTATCAGATTAAGATCAAACACCACCTTTTTAATCCCCTCTTCATTTGGCAAAACCTTCAGAAGTTCAATTTCTTCTTGAATAATCTTAGGTTGAATATACTGCAAAAAGATCATATCTTCGGAATTAATCCTTCCATAGAATTGATTTTTCTTTTTTAAAAAAAAGTAGACCCCTTCAATGGCTATTTCATCACCAGTTTTGGCCCAAGTTCCATCAACCTTCTGAATTCTGTTAAGTTTCAGCTTCTTCCTTTTCCCTTTACAAGGTAGTGGAAGAATTTTGTGTTTCTATCCCCTTAATTGAACCATTGAGCACTAGCTTTCTTCCTCTAAATCTCCTCTTCATAATGCAAATATAATTTCAATTTAGCATGAGCCTGCTGCAGAATAACTCTGTTGCTAGGACTAAGATCTTTCCAGAATAATCTTATTTTATTCTGGAAATGTCTTCCCTAATAGCCAACTATTTAAAAATATCTCCAAACTTTTCTTTACTCCATTCAGATAGTGCCACCTTAATTCTCTTCTGTTTGTGTTTTAATTGGATAAAAATATCACCTTCAGCTTGAGCAATCCAATTTTGACAAACCACTTATTTTAAGTCTTCTCTTTCGGTCCAGAATTTCAGGAACTTGAAAGGTTTGACAGCACGTATATTACAAAAGTCACAAGACAGTAGCAATGGAGCATGATCAGATAGGTGTTGTAAGACAATATTACCATAGAAATCTAGTAATGATTGATTAAGAACCACTCTATTTAGTCTTTTGAAGATGCACTCCTCATTCACCATGCCATTCCACCATGTGAATGGGTTTCTATCAACTTGACATCAGATAAATCACAAGAGTCAATACAATATGTAAAATCCTCAATACTCTTGGGGTAAACAGGCAACCCTCCTACATTTTCTTCTTCACTCAAGATAACATTGAAATCACCTCCCACCATCCATGGAATTGAGATGTTAAGGCTTAAGGAGTATAGATCATCCCACATACGTAATCTTTCAATAACTGAGCATTTAGTATACACCATAGTTGACATCACTTGAGAGCCATCTTCTAAGGTTAATAATAGAGTTAATTATTGGTTTGAATCTGAAATAACACCAACTTGAATATTATGATTCACAAAAATCCAAATCTGCCCATTTTTATTAAAATTCACATATTGCATCCCCAATCTCCTTATGAATTTTTGAATATTCCTAGTATCTTGGAATTGTTCCATTAAATCAATCAAGGAAAATTTATGATGTCTATGTAATATTTGAACTCTGTGGAAGGTCTGTTGAGATTTAACAGACCTAATGTTCCATAACAAAGCTTTATAACTCATTTAGATCCTGCTTTGACTAACTTCTTAGCTTGAACCCTTGTTGGTACAACACTATTGTTGTCCCCTTTTGTTTTGCTTTTTTTTGGTTCTATAACTGCACCTTGGGAGATATAACAACTTTTTTACAAACAATATGCAGATTGCTATCACTTCCTCTTCATCTTTATCTTCTGTTACCTCTTCTGATTCCATGATTATTTTCAGGTTCTCTACAGTGTCCTAATTGATGTTCTCATGAGTAACCAAAGCATGTAATGCTTCCATTGGGCCAGACTTTCCAGGTATGGTATGTATGAGTGCTCCTACAGTATCTTGTGAAGCCATTTCCCCATCTGTAGGTATTCATTTTTCTTAGGAAGAAAACTTTCTTCAATCTGATGATTACTTGTAGTGACATTTGGTAAATATCATTAGATAAATGCTCTATTAATATAAGTCCCTATTTTTCTTCATTGGTTCCTCAGGTAATATTGTTATTGCCTTGTCCATATGACTCTGTTGATCAAGTTCAATATTGCCCCCACCATGTACACTTCTCTTTTTCTCACATATTTCATCATGATACTTCAGAATCTCTTCATGTTCTTTAGTAGGTGTTCCTTTAATGTCAGGAACCTCAATCAAATTTTGTTGCTTATCAACCCCACCTGCAACTGCTGGACCAATTTCATCCTTCTCTCCATTCGGCTTTTTCAAGTTACTACTCAACTTTTGAGATCCATCTTCAATAGAGAATATGTTCACGTCCTGCCCAACATCTGTTTTTAAATCATACACTACATTCTCCTATTGTTCTCCCTCTCCATCCTTTTGCTCTTCCTGACTATTCATAATATTGATCGGTGAACTTTCTTTATGTGATATGTTCATTTCCTTGTTTGTATTTTCTTCCTATAATGTTGCAAATGAATTGTCACTATGTAATTCTGCATTATCTTCTTTGTTAAGCTTTTGTTTATCAATAGCTATAACTCTGCGTGTAGGTTGTCATTTCTTGAGGTGTTATCCAAACCTTATTAAAGGTACTTCCAGTTGATGAGCATCCATCTCTACTTCCCCATGCACATCACCCTCCTTAGGACTATCTACCTTAGTAATTGGATTAACTTTACAAAGCTCAGGGTGAAAAACCCTACAAGTAGCTTCAATATGTCCCTTTAGTTTGCATTGTTTGCAATATTTTGGGAGCATATCATACTGGATTTTAACCCTCTCCACCCTATAGATCTTTGTATTTTCATTCACCACTTCTAATTCTACAAACTTAGGTAGTTCAGCAAGCAAATCCAGTTGTACCTTGACTCTTGCTCAACTAGGTCGAGTTTTGTTTCTATTAGTCATATCTAGATGTAATTGTTTCCCAACTGCTGATGCCAGTGAGAATATAGATTCCTTAACAAAGTATGTTGGTTTTAATTTCGAAAAGGAAATCCATGTCATCGCCTGCGTTGTCTCTTCTTCAGTGTTGAATTTTGCATCATAGATGAAGGGTCTCATCATATAAGAATAACCATCCTTAGCCACTATATAATAATTAAGTTTAGACATCATATTAAAATGCTCCTGATAATTAAACATTATTAGAATATGTCTGCTTCTTAGCAATCCAATTTGGCATTCTCCTTTAATATTGCACTGTTTTTGGATTTTGATTCTAAGTTCTTCTATTTCAGGTCACCCATTTGAGAATTTCTCATAACTGTGTATTAAAGATTCTCTATAATATTAATTCTATCAACCTCTGCTTCATTCCACACCACTCTAGGGATTCTTTCTTTGTACTTGATTTGCTTTATGGGGATTGGTTCAACGGAACTTTGATGTTTTTCTACATCACTTTAAGCTTTTAGAATATCAGAAAATTGTTCTATGTTTGTGCCTAATTCCTTATAAAATCGATAGGAAAATTTGTAGGGGCGTTTTGATGACTAGGGGCTTTGGGATGTTTAAGAATAAGAAATGAAGTATTGGAAGTTAAAGGTAATGTCAGACCAGCACTAGAAGAAGGTTGGTCGGCGGCCATATTGGCCATTCCAGAAAAGATCTGTTCAGAATTGCCTTACACGACGGCGGCAGGAGGCGACAGGTTCAAAGAGAACTATGGATATTGGCCATTCAAGAAAAGAGTTAATGTTGTTTAGATTTTCTTATTCGTTTTTTTTATTTATTTTTTCCATTTCTTGTTCTTCCTCCTAGGACCATTTTCTTCACTAAAACAAACAACCACATCAGATTCTGTTTTGTACCTGCTACTTTTGTTTTCACATCAGATTCCTTGATTACCTATTAATTCCTTAGTATTTTCTTAAAATAGGTGCGAGAGTCTTAAAGTTTGAGTATATGATGTAGATGTTTTGAGCCATTAAGGGAGTTAGCATTGGTTTTAAGTTAACTGGGTAAACTTGACTTTGAATGATAACTTGTTGTCCTTGTTATTTGCCATGTGAATTTAGTCTATTGTTGTGAGTTGTGCTTCATTTATCCATAATTTGATGTTAACGTGATATTTTGTTACTTCAAACCTCAAGAGGGTAGCATGAATGTCCTCCTATATTACCTAGTCTAATTTAACTCAGTTACCTAGTCCAATTTAAACTAGTTACCTTAGTTACCATTATCTTTTTTTTTCTCTTCTCATGTTTCTAATCTGTTGTTTTGTTGTGTCTTTTGTTTCATGTACAACCGGAGGGCTGGAGTTTCTACTTTGGAACTCATTTTTGGCATAAAATATTCGGCCAACAACACTTAGGATCATCGCAATGCTTGGAGTCTCATAAATAGGAGTCCAACGTTTCTTAGCCCTCTCTTTCACGACTTTGATTATATTGTTTTGATATGTTGACTAACTCTTAAACTTATTGACACAACTCTAAAGTTGTGATAAATTGATCTCTTGCTTTTTTTTATTTTATTTAACTTTACTTGTGCGACACAATATTATTTGTTCGTGAATTTAGTAGTGTGCTACAAACCCTTGGAAATACTTTTAGAACAAATGATACAAAAAAAATTCTTGAAAATAGGTTAACGTCTTAAATTTACTTATCCATATTCTTTTAGGTCTTTTAAGTTGGGAAGAAAGAAATCCACATTCATTTAGGCGTTACATTTAGGCCTCTTAAGGAAAATAAAACTTGTAGTTTAGAACTTAAGAAAGGAAAACTTATAGTTTAGAATTTCCAAAGGAAGTTTCAAAAAAGGCTAAAATAATATTCATTTAGGACTTTAAGTAAGAGAAAAAGGAAAACTCATCGATTGGGACCCCCAAATGAATTTGAGATTAGTTTAAAGGCTAAAATAATTATCTTTAGAAATGTATAAGGTTAAAATAATCACCTTTAGGAATTAAGTCTAAAGTAATTATTTTTTAGAATTATTTTTTTAAGAAAATAAGTAGGGAATTAGGCCTATATGTTTTTAACAAAATAATGTAACTATTGAATAAGTCGAAATAGCTAGACCTATTTTATAATTACATCACCCCCTTTATGAAAAATATATTTTCTATTATCACTTTTCAAATCAATATTGCTAAAATATTTTAATTTCTTAACACGCTGTTGATGATTCCACGATTTGGAGTCATTTAGGGCTATATTTTGATGAAATTAGTGTCCTCAAATGCATGTTTTATCTCGATATCTGATGAAAACCTTTAATTTCCAGGTATTTGAAGTTTGAGGGAAATCATGGACACTATCAAGCAAAAAGGAGCAAAAGAAGCCAAAAGAACGAAGAAATGAAGATCTGCGAATCGGCGAACCTATTTGGCAAATCGCCAATAGATCGCATATTCGCCTTTTGTTCCAGTGTGCTGAGCCCCGAAGGAAAGGAGCAAATCGACGGTGAAAAAGAGCAGTCGGCGTATCGCTGAGCAATTACGCGAAGCAGTACTACATTGCCCAATGATCCAGGACACAAAGATGCTGAAGGCAAATGATGAAGGGCGACAAAGTAGACCAAAGAGCGGATCGCCGAGTGCATCGACGATCCCGACTAACCTCGCCGAAAGATCCTTCGGGGCTCATTTTCTGAAAACTATAAATACTAGTTCAATTTTTATTCTTAGCAACAAATTTTACCTTATTTTATCTAGTTTTTAGACTATTAGGTTTGAGATAGAGTTTTGGAGATATTCTCTCTAAGTTTTGGAGAGGGTTTTGAAGAACTTGGAGCTTTCAAGGGTTTCATCTTCAAGAAATTGGAATTGTGTCTTTTGGATTCTTCACTTTTGGCTTGTTTTAAGACTTAATCTTGCATACCCATTGATGGAAACTGATATTGGTATACATCTTTATCTCTTTTACATGCGTAGCTAAAACCCCAATTCTTGGGGTGTGATTTTGTGAATATGAGTTAGATTAGTTGTTGGGTCTTGCTTGTTGATAGTCTATTTGTAATTTAAATGTGATTTCGTTTAGTGGTTGTGGATGAACTTAATGAGGTTATAGTTGCAAATATAATCTTATTTATGTGTTTTCGGCTTGCTCTAGAGAGAGGTCGTAAAACTAATACCACTAGATTGATGGCCAGTATGAGTGGGTCAACATGAGGTTCAACTCAAGAGAGTGAACCCTAGTCCTATGTCCACACACTCAGCTCGAGAGAATGAGTGGGTTAAGGCGTAGGCTGGTCTTCATGTGGCAAGTGGGTGTCCGAGAGGAACACATTTGAAACGGGGTAAGTTGCTCGAGAGAGAGCTTATCCCCCTTAAAGTCTAGCCTAGTCACAAATACTCAATGAATTTACTATCAAAAGCATGTGCCCAATGATTTAGTCTATCCTGTATTCCTATCACATCCCAAGAATCCCGTCTCCATACTTGTATTTTTCCTTATTTTCATTGTTTTAGTTGTTTCTTGCTTACAAACCCTCATTTGATATTTGACGCTTGCGTCACCCTTTTTAATTTGTTATGTTTTCATTCGCCAAAGTCTTTAGCTACGATTAGCTTTAGCACTTTCGCACTTGACCACTAATTCTCACGCCCACTCTCTTGGGAACGATCCCAACCCTTGGTTGGGTTACTAAACTATTGTATGATCGTAGGCACTTGCATCAGAAGTTGTGTCTTGATTACGCAAACATCAAAATGGCGCTGCTGCCGGGGAATGCTGTATGTGAAATTTTTTGGTTTATGATGAACATTTCTTTCGATAATTGTAGTATACTAACTTTTTTTAATTTTGTTTTTCTCTGAGTTGTTGTATGCAGAAACCCTGAGCATGGCTGAGGGAAGTGGTGGCAAGTTAGCTGAAGCGAACCAAGAAGTCGAGGGTGACTTCAAGTTAGCTGCACTGGTAACTCAGCTGAACGACTTGGCCACCAAAATCTCAGAGGTGGAAAGCCAGTGCAAGAGTCAAGGGAGGTACATACCTCCTCATGAGAGGAAACAATCTAGAGACAGAGAGAACAATCGCGTCAAGGACACACTCGAAATCATTCTCCAAAAGATCACCGAACAAGATCAAATGTTGGAAGAGTTGAAGGATAATATTAAAGTGTTGAATCAAATGGTTGGCTCTCATTCTAGATCAATCCAACTGATCAGGACACTCCTGAATTATGTAGTGCCTCCTCTTCGCCCAAATGAACTATCGGGGTTACCTAGTAACACTAGGGACAACCTCATTAATAGAATGTGATTGGGGACTCGCGTCGTGCCACGACGTTAACTAAGGCGTTGTTTGGGAGGCAACCCAAAAACCCTTAAATGTTTGTAATTTGTTATTTTTGAAATAAAGGTGTTTTGATTTTGTAGGATTGGGTATGAAAAGTTTGTGAAAAGTACAGGATGAACTACACAAGTCCAATTGGCGAATCGCCGACTAGATCGGCGACCCCGACAAAGACCGCCGTTTGGATCCTCACTTTAACAGAGGGTCCTGTAAAACTTGGCGAGGTAGATAAACACTCGGTGGATCGCCGAGTAGCGGAGCGAATTCAACTAATGTCGCCGAATGGGTGAGATCTGGATGGTTTTTATAACGCCATGGGTTTTGACTTTCAACCTTTCTTTATATTCTCTCACTCTCGATTTTTGCAAAATCGCACCTACTTAGTATTTTCAAAATTTTTGCATCTCGTGAGTATTGTAGTTGAATTAGTAGTGCTTGGATATGTACTAATCTGCTGCCTAGCATCACAGTCTTGGCTTAATCTGCCCAAAAGGTTGGCTCTCCAAACCCTGCATTTAATTGTGATATTTATACTCTCATTGCAAGTAACTTTATCAAATGTCGTGTACTGTGCATTTCTGATAAACTTAGACTATTCAAGTGCCTCTTTTGATTCACGAATCCAACCTGTCTACTTTGAATTTTGGAATCCCGTTCTGATGATTTAGCATGAATGAAATTCTATGAGGTGCTTCTGCATACTTTTTAAGTTGGGCAAAGACTGGGAAAACTGTAAGCTTAATTGTACTATTGCATACTTTGATTTTGTTTTCGGGGATTGCGGGGTTGAAGTTGAGAAGATAGGTCAGAAATAGGCATGTTGGGCCATTTGACGAGCTGGGTCGAGATCGCCAAACCACTTCTACTCATGATTTGGATTCTGCAATTTTCGGTGAGAAGTTTTTGGACGTCAAAAGCCTTCGGCGACTCGCCGAAAGTCTCTTTGATTGCCTTTTGTCTGCACCCATGAACCTTTGTTGCACTGTATCTTTCGGCGGATAAAACCCTGTTCTCCGAAAGAAGTCGGCGACTCACCAAAAGGATTTTCCCATCACCGACTTGTTAACATTCTTGAGCCAACTCCTTTCAGCGAGCTCGGCCTAGCTCGCAAAAGCAAATTGGTGATTCGCCGATCTGATCAATGAGTTTTTCTGCAATTGTGTTCCCATGAATTTGATTTAGTCGTTTTAAACCTCTTCCCAATTCTTTGCAGAAATGGCTAGATCTAAAGTTGCAGGAAGAAGCAAGCTACCTCAAGGTAAAACAAAAGGGATTACAATCAACGAGGATGCAACTGCATCCAGAAGCAAGGTTGCTATACTTTCCCTAACTGGTGGAAAAGGCAAGGGGAAAGACAAGACCCTTGAATTATCAGACAAGCACTGATAGTGATGACTTTTATAGAAATGACCCCAACCAATCTGAAAGCGAAGGTGTGAGTTCTGATGAGAATGATCTTTTAATAGCACAGAGGACCGAGCGGCGGACTAAGAAGCTGAATGATCTATCCAGGGTCAAGACTCCCCAGCCCACCACCACTACACCTCCAGTTCTAGAACAAGAAATGGTATTAGTGCCTCCAGTACAGGGTCCCCCGCCTAAGTCAATGAATCGGGTAAAGGCTGAGAGGCTGAGGACAATTCTGGAAGAAAAGCGTCTGTCCATAGATGGGGTTATAGACTGGCACCCAGAGATAATGAAGTGCCTGAGGTACCACAAGTTTCAAATCTTCACTAAACATTGTGGCCCTTATATTCCAAATTGTGTAAGAGAGTTCTACAGTGCATACAGTGCACTAATGCAGCTAGCAGCAACCTTTAAAGAAGTTCACTATGTGGTTATCAGAGGCAGGAGGGTGAAGTGTGATAGTGAGGCAATCAACGCAGTCTTGGGCATGCCCATGAATATTGGAGATCACTGCCAACATTTAATCAGAACAAAGAATCTGGATGAGATGAAAAAATGGTTAGCCCCACTAATTTCATATGAGATTCCAAAGTGGTTGGCGGAGGAGTTCCAATTGAAAAGAAAGAACTAAACATCACCGCAAGGTTCTGGTTCGGTTTTATTAGCAACACAATTATGTCGTTCCAGAATGAGTCGATCCTCCGCCTTGCTAAGGCAGTTTGCCTGGATTGTATCATAGAGGAGACTCGGACAAACTTGGGTATAATCATTGCTTCAGAGATACTCATACGTGCAAGGCAGAGTTGAACCTCACTTCCATTCCCAGTCTTGATCACAGAATTATGCAAACGAGCCCGGGTGCCTCGAGATGCCACGAAGGATGTGGAAGTGATGCCCACAGCCTCTATTGATATCTGAAGGATCAAAACCGAGTACCTTAAGGATCAAGCAGAAAGGAAGAAGGCATTATCGGTGGAGTTAGTAAGCACATAATCATCGCCTGCAGAGGCACCTCTGCTTACTCCGGCCCCTGGGCCTTCAGGTATATCCATTGCCATTGCTGCTCCCGCTGATACTCCAGATTGTTCTACTGCTGCATGGTCTCCAAAACCCACTACTGTTGCTGCTGTTTCCCAGCCTCCACTCACCCAAGCTTTCCTACTCTGGATGGGATAGCTGGCCCTTTCTTCTGATCGTCGGGATGTTAGTCTAGAGGCCTTTGTTCCAGGCATGATCCAGATTGCCCTAACTGATGCTGTGACACCCCTGAGCACTACCATTGATGCCCTAATGGCCAGGATGGTGGTGTGTGAGCACAACCAAGGGCGCACAAAGGAGGTGATGACTTTAAAAGCTGCCATTGTTGAACTGCAAAAAGATGTAGACCACCTGAAGTCCACCAATGTATCCATGGTCTTTGGAATAGTGGAGATTCCAAACGTTCTTGAGATGCCTCAGACCACCACTGTACATGGGGATAGAGCGAAGCATATAGCCGATCCTGAGTTAGAAGCAGAGATTGATGAAGAGATGCATGAGAAGACTGAGGGAGCTGCAGATGAAAACCTGACCGAGACGAAAGCAATTATGATTAATGCTGCTGTGCAAGCTTCCTTAGCACCTGTTGCTGGATCCAGTGGAGCTGGTCCTTCTAGGGTCACTCCAGGCACTGAAGACCAAACAGATGGAGCAACAAATTAGCCAGGATCCCCTCTTTACCTCCCTCTCTGTCTTTCTTTATTTTACCTTTGGGATTTTGTGCTAATTACATTTGAGGACAAATTGCTTTTATTTGTGGTGGGGTGAGGCCCACCTTTGTGTGCTATTTGATATTCGTATGCTGTTTATATTTGGGTTGTTCTGCTTTAAAAAATTGTGTTTTATCTGTTTCTGTGGATGATTGAGCTTATGGATACTTTTATTTTATATTTCAAAATGATTTTAACCCGTCCGAAATTTTTTGCCACCTCTTATGTGATGAATGTGGCTGTTCTTTTGCAAAATTTAAGTCTTAGTCCTGATCAATACCGATGACTTAAATAGTGCTCTCAATCGAATGAACATGAATGCGCGGCTACGATGAGGCCAAATGAAGTTGCATAGACAATATGTAAACTCTTTGCATCTTGTTTTGACTAGCCTAGTATCGAATCGAGTCTCTTGTAATGACCGTTGCACACTAGCGAAAGTGTGAAGTCTTGATTGACTATAGTGTCGATGCCTAGTGTGATAAGCTTACTTTGAAACATACATGATAGATCCTAGAATTTTCCCCGTTGGTCCGATAGACTAAGTAAGGCTAGCTCTTGATGTGATCTTAGGAGTTTTAAAGAGTTTGAACCAATTTGACATATACCCATTTGTGGCCTACCTTGTGAGCATGTGTGAACTTCTGTTGAACACCCCTTGAGCCTGACCTCTCTTTGGAAGAAACTTGATGAACACTAAACCTTTCTTTATCCACTACCTATAATCCTTTTGAGTTGTGGTTAATCGATAAGCCAAAAGCCTAAGTTGGGGGGTGGGGTGAAATGAAAAGAAAAGGGAATGTCAAGAAGTGCAAGAAAAGTCTCCATTAACCTGTGGTATTGAGAAAAAGGGAACCCCTCCATATATAAAGAAAAAAAAAAGAATGAAAAAGAAAATTGTGGAATAAAGTACCAAAGAACCAGGATTCCAAACAATCCATGGGAAGTGAATAATGAGATGACTTAAGAGCACTAGCAAAAATGATGAAGGAAAAGGAAGGGGAGTGTTGTGAATGCCACATCTCATGAGGATGAAAGCCACTAAACCTAAATGACCATACCTTTGCACTCAACCCCATTACAAGCCTTAAAAAGACCTTTTTGATCTTGAGTAAGTTGAAACAAATGTCGATTGGAAAATGCAGGCAAACCTATAAGTGAAAGCATGCATTGTTTTCGTCTTTGTGAGAGTGAGCATTGAAATTGATTCCGGAACTTCAAATGAGTAAACCATTATGTGCGAATATGGAATCATTCTTGATGTGAGGGTAGTCGAACACTTTAGTTGAGTTTGAACTTGCATTTGAGGCAAGTATTGTGAGCGTGAGATTCTTTGATATTTGTGAGGCACTACTTGAATCTTTTAAGTACACAATTGATCTTTGAATAAGTCAATTGAGTCTTGTTGTGTGCATTCATGATTGAGTCTTGTGTAGCACTGTTCGAGACACCCTTTTTGAACAACTGAACTTGAGTTTGCTTGAGGACAAGCAAAAGTTTAAGTTGGGGGTGTTGATGAGTCCACGATTTGGACTCATTTAGGGCTATATTTTCATTAAATTAGTGTCCTCAAATTCATGTTTTATCTCGATATCTGATGAAAACCTTTAAGTTTCAGGTATTTGAAGTTTGAGGGAAAACATGGACACTATCGAGCAAAAAGGAGCAAAAGAAGCTAAAAGAACGAAGAAATGAAGATCTGCGAATCGCCGAACTCATTCGGTGAATCGCCAATAGATCGCATATTTGCCTTTTGTTCCAGTGTGCTGAGCCTTGAAGGAAAAGAGCAACTCGACGGTGAAAAGAAGTAGTCGGCGTATCGCCGAGTGACTATGCGAAGCAGTACTACATCGCCCAATGATCCAGGACACAAAGATGCTGAAGGCAAATGATGAAGGGCGAGAAAGTAGACCAAAGGGCGGATCGCCAAGTGCATCGGCGATCCCGACTAACGTCGCCGAAAGATCCTTCGGGGCTCATTTTCTGAAAACTATAAATACTAGTTCAGTTTTTATTCTTAGCAGCAAATTTTACCTTATTTTATCTAGTTTTTAGACTATTAGTTTTGAGACAGTTTTGGAGATATTCTCTCGAAGTTTTGGAGAGGGTTTTGAAGAACCTGGAGCTTTCAAGGGTTTCATCTTCAAGAAATTGGAATTGGGTCTCTTGGATTCTTTACTTTTAGCTTGTTTTAAGACTTAATATTGCATACCCATTGATGGAAACTGATATTGGTATACGTCTTTATCTCTTTTACATGCGTAGCTAAAACCCCAATTCTCGGGGTGTGATTTTGGTAATATGGGTTAGATTAGTTGTTGGGTCTTGCTTGCTGATAGTCTATTTGTAGTTTAAATGTGATTTCGTTTAGTGGCTGTGGATGAACTTAAAAAAGTTGTAGTTGCAAATATAATCTCATCTATGTGTTTTCGGCTTGCTCGAAAGAGCGGTCGTAAAACTATGACCACTAGATTGATGGCCAGTGTGAGTGGGTCGACATTAGGTTCAGCTCGAGAGAGTGAAGCCTAGTACCATGTCCACCCACTCAACTCGAGAGAGTGAGTGGGTTAAGGTGTAGGCTGTTCTTCATGCGGCAAGTGGATGTCCGAGAGGAACGCATTTGAAACGGGGTAAGTTGCTCGAGAGAGATCTTATCCCCCTTAAAGTCTAGCCTAGTCACAAATACTCAATGAATTTACTATCAAAAACATGTGCCCAATGATTTAGTCTATCCAGTATTCCTACCACATCCGAAGAATCTCGTTTATATAATTGTATTTTTCCTTATTGTCATTGTTTTAGTTGTTTCTTGCTTACAAACCACCATTTGATATTTGACGCTTGCGTCACCCTTTTTAATCTGTTATGTTTTCATTCGCCAAAGTCTTTAGCTACGGTTAGATTTAACATTTTCGCACTTAGCCACTAATTCTCACGCCCACTCTCTTGGGAACGATCCCAACCCTTGGTTGAGTTACTAAACTATTGTACGATCGTAGACACTTTCATCAGAAGTTGTGTCTTGATTACGCAAACATCAGCTACATCAAGATTTTGGATATGACAACATGTTCAAAAAATACAAGGTACCTACATAGATATGTCATGCATATAAGGTATTAATTTTATATTTTTTTCACAATTTTTTGTATACATGACTTATTATTTTGTTATTTTTGCCATATTATTTTTCTCATATCTACTATTCTTTTTACGTATATTATTTCCTTTTTTTTTTATAAATCCTACACTTTAATATATATGTTATTTTTATTACATATGTACCTATCATCATTTTACCTATATGTAAATAAAAATAATAAATTTCATATGTTTTAAACAACACACATATATACTATACTAGAGAAGATCACAAACTTTATATAATATTTTAACATTTAGTATCACTATTATTTATTTTATTTGGTTATTTTAGAAAATTCTATTTTACATATTTTCATTCAAATTATATATCACACATACTATTATATACTTGTTCTGACTGTTATCTGTCACGACCCATGGGTACACCCTAGATGTAACACGGCGTACTTGACCTCGAATGGGTCTGATACAAGCTCTTAGCATTCATAACATCAGATAAAAGAATAATGAAGAGTAAAAAACACCTTTTGAATGTCTTAAAAATTATTTTCATAAAAGTAAAGCGGAAGTCTAGACTTGTCTCATAATGCCATCTATTACAATAGGAGTCTCAAAAATAGGGTCATAGCCCTTAACAACATAGTTCTCGAATGAATGTACAAGAAAAGAAACTAAAGATCATCATTCGTCCTCAAACCACGAGGAGTCACCAATAAGCAAGGAGAATAGTCAATCCAAGCTTTGAACAATAGGAGAAGAACACCTCAACAACCGGCCCTACACTTATAGGAAATGTAGGAAATATGAGTTAGTACAAAAATGCACTTATAATGATTGCCATGCAAGAAATTGTTGAAAATATGCTAAAAAGGACATTTTGGTTGAAAACCATGTATTTTCCAAGTTTGAACTCATCATGCATACATTGGAAATCATAAGTCATAAACTATATCAAAATACATAAATCATCATCTCATAGTGACAACATATCAAAAGTACCCTCAAAGTCTACTTGTGCAATGCATGAGTAAGGTCCCATACGCCTACTCATACTAAGTAAAGCTTCTTGAGTATCATGGTCTATAAATCATCTTCTTGTTCATATTAACATATTAGGGAATAAGCCTTAACCGACATAGACCATGTGAGCTAATCATGAAATCCAGTATCTACCCCACACTAAAAAGGGGTGTCCTACTTGCCCAAGGTAGAACCATACTCTCAGCTTAGGCGGATCTACTAGCTAAAGACCTATGCGGTCATATATTATGGGATAAGGGGATTGCTACTAGAAATCGAAACTCTACTAACGGAAGAGCTTCCTTCCCAAGAGATTGCTATTAGGAAAATCCAACCTCAACTAACGGAAGAGCTCCCATCTCGTATCAATATCCACTCGGTGCTAAGCATTAATTCCCTAAATTTACATTTTAAGTCTTGACTTAAGTTCATAATCTTAGAAGAATGTCAAACAATCTATCCAACATAATCATACAATAGCTCCTTGATTCATAAGGTGAGACTAGTCTTCCAACCTTAGAATCATCATATGTGACAAACCTTTCACATCTTATCATATTCATTCATAAATGTGTTCATAAGGATAACAAAACAACAACAACTAAATCATGATCATACTCACTTTACTCTCAAAGTGTTCTTATGGCCCTTACATAACCATCATAATCATGCATAATTAACATATCTTGCCTTTCAAGGCCACAAGCCATCAACATATCCACAATTACTAAAATAGACATAATTGATAGTATGATTCAAGTAACCCAACTATAATAAGCATAATCTCATATCAATCCTTTTAGAATCAACAATTCATATAATAAGGTCCAAATTTGGGAAATTGGAGATTTCATGGGTTCTTAGGGGAATTCATCATAAATCAATAATAAATCATCAATTCAATCTTAATTCATCATAAATCAACCATTAAAAATGATTTTGGAAAGAACCGACAAGATTGAAGCCAAACCCTAACTTTGGGGAAGTTACTAGTTTTGAAATTAAGTTTGAAGGGACTCCTTGGGTGGAAATTATCCAAGGTTGAACACTACCATACCTTATTAATTTTTCTTCAAATAATTTGAGTGAAATGTCCTTGAATTTTCAAGCCCTAGCTCCAATTCTACTCTTCTTCTTCTTCTTCTTTGAGTTCTAGAGAGAGAAAATCTTTTGGAGAAGATGAAGTTTTGGGTTTTCTTTATTATTCTAGAAAAGTGACATAATTGGGAATATTTGAGTCTAAAAAGCTTATATACTTACTAGGGAAAGAGTAAAACATTGTAGGATTAATTTAGGAAGAATAACTAAAGACCCCTAAGACTTTAACTTAAAATCAGCCTACTTCCACGACTTGGCTCGCCAAGGGCACTAGGTTATAACAGCAAGGTTAAGGGAGATCACAAACAGAGAATTGAATATTAGAATGCGGAAGAACAAAGAAAAGAAATAAAAAAAATAAGTAAAGATATGGGAAATTCGAAGGAAAGATCCACGAATTTCCAAGGATTAGATGTTCTAAGGCCTTGAAAAGATCCAAGTAACAACGTATAGATTTATGGAAGAAATCTAACGCCTTTACTTGAGAAAACGAATCAAAATGATAGATTCGGATCTTGACCGCTTTATGAGTAACTAAAGACAATAATTAGTATGTAGAAACTAATCACCTTCTAAAGAATACCAAAAAGAAACCAAAGATATCACAATAAGAAGTTACTTTATACCTTAAACTATGAAACTAGTAAAGGTTTAAAGATAAATTCTCAAAGAACAAGTCAAAAGGTTCAAAGAACTCTCTCAAATATTATTAATATCAATCTAAATTGTCTTTAATGAATGAAAAGGACTCCTATATATAGGAGAAGGGGAAAAAACGTCCAAGACCCCTGATAAGAAGTTAAAAGGTCAGCCAAACCCTAGAAAGACAATTACAAGGAATCCTACTCTAGAAAGGAAATAAAGTAACCTAACTAGGAACAAATTTAGTACTTCTAGGAAATCATTAAATGGTACTTAGGAGACCATAAATAGACTAAGGAAAATATTAATAACCTATATATAAATAAATAAATAAGGTAAATCCCAACTAGGAAAAGAATCTTGACAATCTTGGAAAGTTTCACTAGTCTTCTCTCAAAACTTGGGCAGAAAGCAACTCTTGTGTTGGTTGATTCTTGGACTCTTCTTGACCTTATTTGCACGAAATTGGACCTTAAAATTCCTCATCTTGGGCTTGAATTTGGGGCCACCAAATAACTGTAGCATTTGGACAATTCCTCTCCCTTGGGCTTGAGCTCTTCTTCCCCAATAAGACACCTTTGGATCAGCGATTGAAGCCCATTGAGCTTATCATTGAACTCCTTGGTTTGAGATCTTGTTATGGGCCTCTTTGGAGTTACTAAAGCTTCATCCTTGTCCTTCAATGGAGTAGAGCTTCCTTGGATGCTATCATTCCCCTCTTCTTGAATAGAATTCGTCCTCGAATTCAAATCTGCATCAAAGTGGGAAAGATCACAAACATTAAAAGTAGCACTAACTTGGAACTTACCAGGAAGATCAAGTTTATAAGCATTGTCTCCAATCCTTTCAAGGACTTTGTATGGCCCACTTCCTCTAGGATCTAGTTTGGTCTTTCTTTTGGAAGGAAATCTTTCCTTTCTCATAAGCACCCAAACCAAGTCACCAGGTTTAAAAACAACATATTTTCTGTCCTTATTCCTTCGCAATGCAACTTCCTTATTCTTCTTTTCAATTGCAAGCCTTGTTTGTTCATGAATTTTCTTCATCATATCTGCCTTCTTCTTACCATCAAGATTAGCAAAATCATTAGTAGGCAAAGCAATAAATCAAGGGGGGTAAGAGGGTTGAATCCATATACAACTTCAAAAGGAGTCTTACCAGTAGAAGAATGGAAGGTCCTATTATAAGCAAATTCTACAATAGGTGAGTAATCTTCCCAAGAAGTCAACTTTCCTTTCAAAATAGCCCTCAACATGTTCCCTAAAGTTCTATTAACCACTTCCGTTTGCCCGTCCGTTTGTGGGTGACAAGATGTAGAAAATAGCAATTTAGTTCCTAACTTTCCCCAAAGAATTCTCCAAAAGTGACTTAAGAACTTGGCATCCCTATCACTAACAATAGTTCTAGGTATTCCATGCAATTTAACCACTTCCTTTACAAACAAGTCAGCCACATGAGATGCATCATTAGTCTTTTTACATGGGATAAAATGAGCCATTTTAGAAAGTCTATCTACTACCACAAATATACTCTCCTTACCATACTTAGTCCTTGGCAGCCCCAATATGAAATCCATAGAAATATCAATCCAAGGGGAATTAGAAACAGGTAAAGGAGTATAAAGACCATGCGACAATGTTCTAGACTTATCCTGTTTACATTCAAGACAATAAGGACACACTTTTTCAACATCGTTTCTCATGCTAGGCCAATAAAAATGTTCAGAAAGTATTTCCAGTGTTTTGGGTACACCAAAATGTCCCATTAGCCCTCCACAATGTGCTTCCCTAACAAATAGTTCACGCAATGAGCAGTTAGGAACACATAATTTATTTTCCTTGAATAGAAATTCATCTTGAAGATTAAATTTCTCAAAAGGACCTAACTTACATTCAGCAAAAATCTCACCAAAATCAGAATCATTAGCATAGAGGAACTTGATTTGGTCAAAACCCAACAACTTTGAAGTAAGAGTAGAGATCAAAACATACCTTCTTGAGAGTGCATCAGCAACCACATTCTCCTTTCCTAGTTTGTAAGCAATTACATAAGGAAAAGTTTCAATAAACTCTACCCATTTAGCATGTCTACGAATAAGTTTACCGTGGCTCTTCAAGTATTTTAATGAATCATGATCAGTCTTGACCATGAATTCTCGAGGCCACAAGTAGTGCTGCCATGTAGCTAACGCCCTTACCAAGGCATATAGCTCCTTATCATAAGTTGAGTAGTTCAATGTTGCTCCACTTAGCTTTTCACTAAAGTAGGCAATTGGTTTGGAGTCTTGCATCAAAACTGCACATATGCCCTTACCAGAGGCATCACACTCAACTTCAAAAGACTTAGAAAAATCAGGCAATTGCAAAAGAGGAGCAAAACACAATTTATCCTTCAAAAACTCCAAGGAGGCCCATAACAAGATCTCAAACCAAGGAGTTCATTGATAAGCTCAACGGGCATCAATCGCTGATCCAAAGGTGTCTTATTGCGGAAGAAGAGCTTAAGCCCAAGGGAGAGAAATTGTCCAAATGCTACAATTATTTGGTGGCCCAAATTCAAGCCCAAGATGAGGAATTTTAAGGTCCAATTTCGTGCAAATAAGGTCAAGAAGAGTCCAAGAATCAACCAACACAAGAGTTGCTTTCTGCCCAAGTTTTGAGAGAAGACTAGTGAAACTTTCCAAGATTGTCAAGATTCTTTTCCTAGTTGGGATTTACCTTATTTATTTATTTATATATAGGTTATTAATATTTTCCTTAGTCTATTTATGGTCTCCTAAGTACCATTTAATGCTTTCCTAGAAGTACTAAATTTGTTCGTAGTTAGGTTACTTTATTTCCTTTCTAGAGTAGGATTCCTTGTAATTGTCTTTCTAGGGTTTGGCTGACCTTTTAGCTTCTTATGAGGGGTCTTGGACGTTTTTTCCCCTTCTCCTATATATAGGAGTCCTTTTCATTCATTAAAGACAATTTTTAGATTGATATTAATAATATTTGAGAGAGTTCTTTGAACCTTTTGACTTGTTCTTTGAGAATTTATCTTTAAACCTTTACTAGTTTCATAGTTTAAGGTATAAAGTAACTTCTTCTTGTGATATCTTTGGTTTCTTTTTGGTATTCTTTAGAAGGTGATTATTTTCTACATACTAATTATTGTCTTTAGTTACTCATAAAGCGGTCAAGATTCGAAGCTATTGTTTTGATTCGTTTTCTCAAGTAAAGGCGTTAGATTTCTTCCATAAATCTATACGTTGTTACTTGGATCTTTTGAAGACCTTAGAACATCTAATCCTTGGAAATTCGTGGATCTTTCCTTCGAATTTCCCATATCTTTAGTTAGTTTTTTTTGTTTCTTTTCTTTGTGCTTCCGCATTCTAATATTCAATTCTCTATTTGTGATCTTCTTAACCTTGCTGTTATCAAGTGTTATCCGAGAGGTTCTATCAAGATTCCGTTCTTGATAAATCTTGGGATTTCTTCTTATATTAGAGCAGAAAAAAAAAACTGTAGCGTAAATAGTAGCGTCGTAAAAAAAAATAAAAATTTACAGTAGCGTGAACAGTAGTAGCGTGAACAGAAAAAAAAAGTTATAACTTGCTCTCTAAGAAATCTAATTACTTGTCCTCCAAGAAATTTGATTACTTGATACCCAAGAAAGCTTATTACTTGCTATTCAAGAGATCCTATTACTTGCTCTCCAAGTTTTGCATTAATTTGTTTCCAAGCAAGAAGGTAGCAAGAAGAGGGGATTCTAGATCTTTAAGAATAAGAGGAATTTTTTTTCTTATTCTTATAATTCTAAAATAAGTTCCTTTTTATTCGTGTTTTGTTTCAACTAAATCCTACTTGTTCTAGGACTAGTTCTTTATTTTCTTTTTGTACCCCAAGATTCCATACTCTATTACTACGAACTTGATACACGTTTTTGTTTAATTATAAATCTACAAAGTATTCTCGTTCAAAGGTTATTTTGAGTGGAAAAAGGCAAGTGTGGGTGAGTTTAAAAGAGGGTAAAAGCCATATTAAAAGTGTGATAATTGATCATTTATTCTTTTTTTAGATGTCTAATTCAGGTGGTGATGAAGAAAGGGCTCGTTTAGAAGCCGAGGTCAAAGGGAGGAACGACTTCACCCTTCAAGCTATGCACCAACAATTTGAGAGATGGACCCTTCAATTTCAAGAGATGAGGGATATGATTATCGAGCAGAATGACACCATAGCTGTAATTTGGAGGGAGAATGATGTTGTACCCCCAAATAATGTTAGACCTCAAGTTAGAAGGAATGTACCCCATATCCCTTTTGTAAATCCTGAATATGATAATGATGATTTTGATGTTGAATTTAATCTAGAAAGAAGATATAGGAGGGGACAAAGAGGTAGAGTAGAATATGATAATATAAATAGTAGAAAGATGAAGATGCCATCTTTCAAGGGGACAAGGGATCCAGACTTGTACCTTGATTGGGAGAGACGAGTTGAAGCCATCTTTGATTGCCATAACTACTCTGAGGGTAAGAAAGTTAAACTTGCTGTTGTTGAGTTTTCTGATTATGCTGCTTCTTGGTGGAAAAAGCTTGCTAGGGACAGATTTTAAGAGGAGCTACCACCTATTTCTACGTGGGCAGAGATGAAGAGGGTAATGAGGAAGCGATTTATTCCATCATACTTCCAAAGAGATCTACAGTCTCGCCTTCAACACTTGAAGCAAGGCTCCATGTCGGTGGATGAATACTTCAAAAGCATGGATATGGCTATGATCCAAGCTAACTGCATGGAGGAAGAAGAGGCTACAATAGCTAGATTTTTAAATGGTTTAAATACAGAAATAGCTAATGTAGTAGAGATACAACAATATGTAACTTTAGATGAGTTAGTTGATTTGTCTGTAAAAGTTGAAAAACAAATTGAGAAAAAGCAGCAAAATAACTCATGGAGAAGTCGACCAAACACTATCTCTAAGAAGCCATGGTCAACTCAAGAGGGGAAAGCTCCTTCCAAACCTCAAGATGATAGAGGTAAAGGTAAAGTTGAGGAGGGAGGTAAAACCTTTAATCCTAAATCTTCTAAATCTTCAAGTTCTATTCAATGTCACAAATGTCATGAAAGGGGGCATATGATGCATGAATGTCCAAGTAGAAGAAACATCCTACTTAGAGATAATGGAGAATATGAGAGTGAAAAAAGTGAGGGGGAAGAAGAAGAGGGAGAAGGTGTAAGTGAGGAAGATGATTTGGAACTGCCTAATGATGGTATAATTGGGGTGGTTAGGAGAATTATTACTATCAATTTGGGTAGTCTTGATGAAGGGCAGAGAGAGAATTTGTTTCATACTAGGTGTGGGATAAAAGGGAAGACTTATTCTATGAATATTGATGGGGGAAGTTGTGCAAATGTGGTGAGTTCATACTTGGTGGATAAACTAGGAATTGTATGCATGAAGCGCTCTACCCCATATAGGCTCCAATGGTTGAATGATTGTGGAGAAGTAAAAGTAAACAAACAATGCATGATTTCATTCAATGTTGGTAGGTATGAAGATGAAATTCTTTGTGATGTAGTTCCAATGCAAGCATGTCATGTTTTACTTGGCCGACCTTGGCAGTATGATAGGGATACTACTCATCATGGGAGAAAGAATAAGTATAGTCTTCTGTATAATGGTAAGAAGTATACTCTTGCACCATTATCTCCTTCTCAAGTGTCTGAAAATAAAAAACAATTGAGGGAAACAATGGGAAAACTAAAGGGAGAGGTAAAAAGTGAGCTTGAGGGAAAAGAAAAAGGCCAAGAGATAGAAAAAAAGAGAGATGGCCGAGAGAAAGAGAGAGAGGGCAGTGATCGAAGTAAAGAGGTAAAAGAGGGTGTGAGTAAAAAAATAAAATGTTTTGGTGAGAGGAAAGAGGCTAAGGAAAATAAAAATGAGAGCATTTATATAAAAGCCAAAGAGTGTTTGAATGCTAGGAGTGAGGGGCTGCCCATAATACTACCTACTTACAAAGAAGTATTAATTAATTTTGAACAACTAACTCCTTCTTTGCCAAATAGTGTTTCTTCTCTTTTACAGAATTTTGAAGATGTTTTTCCTGATGACACTCCAAAGGGATTGCCACCTTTGAGAGGGATTGAGCACCAAATAGACTTTGTGCCTAGGTCTCAACTTCCTAATAGGCCTGCCTATAGGAGCAATCCTGAAGAGACTAAAGAATTACAAAGACAAGTTGATGAATTACTTGAAAAAGGATTTGTTCGAGAGAGTATGAGCCCATGCTCTGTTCTAGTCCTATTGGTCCCCAAAAAGGATGGAACATGGAGGATGTGTGTAGATTGTCGGGCCATCAACAAGATAACGGTAAAGTATCGCCATCCTATCCCTCGTCTTGATGACATGTTGGACCAACTGTATGGTTCCAAAATCTTTTCTAAAATTGATCTAAAGAATGGTTACCATCAGAGTCGTATGAATCCTGGAGATGAATGGAAAACTGCTTTTAAGACCAAATATGGACTTTATGAGTGGTTAGTTATGCCCTTTGGCTTGACTAATGCACCAAGCACTTTTATGAGACTAATGAATCATGTTTTTAAAGATTTCCATGGAAAATTTATTGTGGTGTATTTTGATGACTTCTTGATCTTTTCTCAAAATCTGGATGAACACCTAGAGCACTTAAAACAATTTCTTGAAGTTCTTAGAAATCAGCGCTTATTTGCTAATCTCAAAAAGTGTACTTTTTGTTTGGCTTGTGTGGTTTTCTTAGGTTTTGTGGTCAGTTCTAAGAGAGTTGAAGTAGATGATGAGAAACTCAAGGCAATAAAAGAATGGCCTAAACTTAATAGTGTAACTGAAGTTAGGAGTTTTCATGGACTTGCTAGTTTTTATAGGAGGTTTGTGCGAGACTTTAGCACCATTGCTGCTCCTTTAAATGAAGTTATTAAAAAAGATAAGGTTTTTACATGGGGAAAGGAACAAGAGGATGCATTTAACATGCTGAAGGATAAATTTTGTTCTGCTCCTCTTTTGCAATTGCCTGATTTTTCTAAGTCATTTGAAGTTGAGTGTGATGCCTCTGGTAAGGGCATATGTGCAGTTTTGATGCAAGACTCCAAACCAATTGCCTACTTTAGTGAAAAGCTAAGTGGAGCAACATTGAACTACTCAACTTATGATAAGGAGCTATATGCCTCTTGGTAAAGGCGTTAGCTACATGGCAACACTACTTGTGGCCTCGAGAATTCGTGGTCAAGACTGATCATGAGTCATTAAAATACTTGAAGAGCCAAGGTAAACTTAGTCGTAGACATGCTAAATGGGTAGAGTTTATTGAAACTTTTCCTTATGTAATTGCTTACAAACTAGGAAAGGAGAATGTGGTTGCTGATGCACTCTCAAGAAGGTATGTTTTGATCTCTACTCTTACTTCAAAGTTGTTGGGTTTTGACCAAATCAAGTTCCTCTATGCTAATGATTCTGATTTTGGTGAGATTTTTGCTGAATGTAAGTTAGGTCCTTTTGAGAAATTTAATCTTCAAGATGAATTTCTATTCAAGAAAAATAAATTATGTGTTCCTAACTGCTCGTTGCGTGAACTATTTGTTATGGAAGCACATTGTGGAGGGCTAATAGGACATTTTGGTGTACCCAAAACACTGGAAAGACTTTCTGAACAGTTCTATTGGCCTAGCATGAGAAAGGATGTTGAAAAAGTGTGTTCTTATTGTCTTGAATGTAAACAAGATAAGTCTAGAACATTGCCGCATGGTCTTTATACTCCTTTACCTGTTTCTAATTCCCCTTGGATTGATATTTCTATGGATTTCATATTGGGGCTGCCAAGGACTAAGTATGGTAAGGATATTATATTTGTGGTAGTAAATAGATTTTCTAAAATGGCTCGTTTTATCCCATGTAAAAAGACTAATGATGCATCTCATGTGGCTGACTTGTTTGTAAAGGAAGTGGTTAAATTGCATGGAATACCTAGAACTATTGTTAGTGATAGGGATGCCAAGTTCTTAAGTCACTTTTGGAGAATTCTTTTGGGAAAGTTGGGAACTAAATTGCTATTTTCTACATCTTGTCACCCACAAACGGACGGGCAAACGGAATTGGTTAATAGAACTTTAGGGAACATGTTGAGGGCTGTTTTGAAAGGAAAGTTGACTTTTTGGGAAGATTACTTACCTATTGTAGAATTTGCTTATAATAGGACCTTCCATTCTTCTACTGGTAAGACGACTTTTGAAGTTGTATATGGATTCAACCCCCTTACCCCCCTTGATTTATTGCCTTTGCCTACTAATGATTTTTCTAATCTTGATGGTAAGAAAAGTCTGATATGATGAAGAAAATTCATGAACAAACAAGGCTTGCAATTGAAAAGAAGAATAAGGAAGTTGCATTGCAAAGGAATAAGGGTAGAAAATATGTTGTTTTTAAACCTGGTGACTTGGTTTGGGTGCATATGAGAAAGGAAAGATTTCCTTACAAAAGAAAGACCAAACTAGATACTAGAGGAAGTGGGCCATACAAAGTCCTTGAAAGGATTGGAGACAATGCTTATAAACTTGATCTTCCTGGTGGTTCCAAGTTAGTGCTACTTTTAATGTTTATGATCTTTCCCATTTTGATGCAGATTTGAATTCAAGGACGAATTCTCTTCAAGAAGAGGGGAATGATAGCATCCAAGGAAGCTCTTCTCCATTGAGGGACAAGGATGAAGCTTTAGAAACTCCAAGGAGGCCCATAACAAGATCTCAAACTAAAGAGTTCAATGATAAGCTCAATGGGCTTCAATCGCTGATCCAAAAGTGTCTTATTGGGGAAGAAGAGCTCAAGCCCAAGGGAGAGGAATTGTCCAAATGCTACAATTATTTGGTGGCCCAAATTCAAGCCCAAGATGAGGAATTTTAAGGTCCAATTTCGTGCAAATAAGGTCAAGAAGAGTCCAAGAATCAGCCACAACAAGAGTTGCTTTCTGCCCAAGTTTTGAGAGAAGACTAGTGAAACTTTCCAAGATTGTCAAGATTCTTTTCCTAGTTGGGATTTACCTTATTTATTTATTTATATATAGGTTATTAATATTTTCCTTAGTCTATTTATGGTCTCCTAAGTACCATTTAATGCTTTCCTAGAAGTACTAAATTTGTTCCTAGTTAGGTTACTTTATTTCCTTTCTAGAGTAGGATTCCTTGTAATTGTCTTTCTAGGGTTTGGCTGACCTTTTATCTTCTTATAAGGGGTCTTGGACATTTTTTCGCCTTCTCCTATATATAGGAGTCCTTTTCATTCATTAAAGACAATTTTTGGATTGATATTAATAATATTTGAGAGAGTTCTTTGAACCTTTTGACTTGTTCTTTGAGAATTTATCTTTAAACCTTTACTAGTTTCATAGTTTAAGGTATAAAGTAACTTCTTATTGTGATATCTTTGGTTTCTTTTTGGTATTCTTTAGAAGGTGATTAGTTTCTACATACATATTATTGTCTATAACTACTCATAAAGCGGTCAAGATCCGAAGCTATCGTTTTGATTCGTTTTCTCAAGAAAAGGCGTTAGATTTCTTCCATAAATCTATACGTTGTTACTTGGATCTTTTCAAGACCTTAGAACATCTAATCCTTGGAAATTCGTGGATCCTTTCCTTCGAATTTCCCACATCTTTAGTTTTTTTTTGTTTCTTTTCTTTGTGCTTCCTCATTCTAATATTCAATTCTCTATTAGTGATCTCCTTAACCTTGCTGTTATCAAGTGGTATATTTGTGACATTGAATAGAACTTGAAGGTTTAGAAGATTTAGGATTAAAGGTTTTACCTCCCTCCTCAACTTTACCTTTACCTCTATCATCTTGAGGTTTGGAAGGAGCTTTCCCTTCTTGAGTTGACCATGGCTTCTTAGAGATAGTGTTTGGTCGACTTCTCCATGAGTTATTTTGCTGCTTTTTCTCAATTTGTTTTTCAACTTTTACAAACAAATAAACTAACTCATCTAAAGTTACATATTGTTGTATCTCTACTACATTAGCTATTTCTGTATTTAAACCATTTAAAAATCTAGCTATTGTAGCCTCTTCTTCCTCTATGCAGTTAGCTTGGATCATAGCCATATCCATGCTTTTGAAGTACTCATCCACCGACATGGAGCCTTGCTTCAAGTGTTGAAGGCAAGATTGTAGATCTCTTTGGAAGTATGATGGAATAAATCGCTTCCTCATTACCCTCTTCATCTCTGCCCACGTAGCAATAGGTGGTAGCTCCTCTTAAAATCTGTCCCTAGCAAGCTTTTTCCACCAAGAAGCGGCATAATCAGAAAACTCAACAACAACAAGTTTAACTTTCTTACCCTCAGAGTAGTTATGGCAATCAAAGATGGCTTCAGCTCGTCTCTCCCAATCAAGGTACAAGTCTGGATCCCTTGTCCCCTTGAAAGATGGCATCTTCATCTTTATACTATTTATATTATCATCTTCTACTCTACCTCTTTGTCCCCTCCTTATCTCTTCTTTCTAGATTAAATTCAACATCAAAATCATCATTATCATATTCAGGATTTACAAAAGGGATATGGGGTACATTCGTTCTAACTTGAGGTCTAACATTATTTGGGGGTACAACATCATTCTCCCTCCTAATTGTAGCTATGGTGTCATTCTGCTCGATAATCATATCCCTCATCTCTTGAAATTGAAGGGTCCATCTCTCAAATTATTGGTGCATAGCTTGAAGGGTGAAGTCGTTCCTTCCTTTGACCTCAACTTCTAAACGAGCCCTTTCCTCATCACCACCTGAATTAGACATCTAAAAAAAAGAATAAATGATCAAGTATCACACTTTTAATATGGCTTTTACCCTCTTTTAAACTCACCCACACTTGCCTTTTTCCACTCAAAATAACCTTTGAACGAGAATACTTTGTAGATTTATAATTAAACCAAAACGTGTATCAAGTTCGTAGTAATAAAGTATGGAATCTTGGGGTACAAAAAGAAAGTAAAGAACTAGTCCTAGAACAAGTAGGATTTAGTTGAAACAAAACATGAATAAAAAGGAACTTATTTTAAAATTATAAGAACAAGAAAAAAAAATTCCTCTTATTCTTAAAGATCTGGAATCCCCTCTTCTTGCTACCTTCTTGCTTGAAAACAAATGAATGCAAAACTTGAAGAGCAAGTAATAAGATCTCTTGAATAGCAAGTAATAAGCTTTCTTGGGTATCAAGTAATCAAATTTCTTGGAGGACAAGTAATCAGATTTCTTAGAGAGCAAGTTAGAACTTTTTTTTTCTGTTCACGCTACTGTAATTTTTTTTTTCTTTTTTACGACGCTACTGTTCACGCCACAGTTTTTTGTTTGCTCTAATATATGAAGAAATCCCAAGATTTATCAAGAACGGAATCTTGATAGAACCGCTCGGATACCACTTGATAACAACAAGGTTAAGGGAGATCACACATAGAGAATTGAATATTAGAATGCGGAAGCACAAAGAAAAGAAATAAAAAATACTAACTAAAGATATGGGAAGTTCGAAGGAAAGATCCATGAATTTCCAAGGATTAGATGTTCTAAGGCCTTGAAAAGATCCAAGTAACAACGTATAGATTTATGGAAGAAATCTAACGCCTTTATTTGAGAAAACGAATCAAAACGATAGATTCGGATCTTGACCGCTTTATGAGTAACTAAAGACAATAATTAGTATGTAGAAACTAATCATCTTCTAAAGAATACCAAAATGAAACCAAAGATATCACAAGAAGAAGTTACTTTATACCTTAAACTATGAAACTAGTAAAGGTTTAAAGATAAATTCTCAAAGAACAAGTCAAAAGGTTCAAAGAACTCTCTCAAATATTATTAATATCAATCTAAATTGTCTTTAATGAATGAAAAGGACTCCTATATATAGGAGAAGGGGAAAAAACGTCCAAGACCCCTTATAAGAAGTTAAAAGGTCAGCCAAATCCTAGAAAGACAATTACAAGGAATCCTACTCTAGAAAGGAAATAAAGTAACCTAACTAGGAACAAATTTAGTACTTCTAGGAAATCATTAAATGGTACTTAGGAGACCATAAATAGACTAAGGAAAATATTAATAACCTATATATAAATAAATAAATAAGGTAAATCCCAACTAGGAAAAGAATCTTGACAATCTTGGAAAGTTTCACTAGTCTTCTCTCAAAACTTGGGCAGAAAGCAACTCTTGTTGTGGGTGATTCTTGGACTCTTCTTGACCTTATTTGCACGAAATTGGACCTTAAAATTCCTCATCTTGGGCTTGAATTTGGGCCACCAAATAATTGTAGCATTTGGACAATTCCTCTCCCATGGGCTTGAGCTCTTCTTCCCCAATAAGACACCTTTGGATCAGCGATTGAAGCCCATTGAGTTTACCATTGAACTCTTTGGTTTGAGATCTTGTTATGGGACTCTTTGGAGTTTCTAAAGCTCCATCCTTGTCCTTCAATGGAGTAGAGCTTCCTTGGATGCTATCACTAGGCGACACGCCAAGTGGTCCCTTGGCTCGCCAAAATTTCCAGAATGCTCCCTCATGGAACAGTTCACTCAGGTGTTGGGGAGGGTCTTTGGGCGATGCGCCAACCTAGTATGCGAACCCCGACCTAGCTTGCCTAATATTCCAGTAGCTAGTCCAAAGGGGGGCTTGCTCACTGGGCGACTTGCTTGGCTAATCGCCAAGTGACTTGGGCGATGGTGCTTCCCTTCGCCGAGTGGTCCAAGGGAGAAAATAGTTTTCCTTCATCCTTCCTAGGTAGTTTAGGCCCTTGCCTTAATGCTAGACCTTTACCTCTTTCATTTTAGTTCTAGTTTAGTCTACACATTTTCAGAATGTTACAATATCTCCCCCTTGGGAACATTCATCCTTGAATGACTATTTAGACACCTTACAGAATTAAAGACTCGAAACTAGCATCCCACCATGCATGAAACATCAAAATAATGCACAAGCAAAAGGAGGAAATGTCAACTTTTTCTCAACTTAGTCAAAGCAATACAAGGGAAACTACATCTATTTACCCAACATGCACGAAATTCCATATATCTCATATTCATAGGAGGAACTACCTTCTCCAACTAAAATAATGCTCAACATAACATCAAGGAGCCAATATGCAATTATTCTCAAAAGCATACTAAAGCATGTTTACTAACACATCTCATGATGTCAAATAGGTAACTCATACTAAATGCACAACAACATGAGGATCATAAATCATGAAAGTTCATTTTCTTACTAAACATGAATCTCATCAAGAACATGCATAACATAAGGAAATCATGGAAAAACTCATATAACACACATGACTCCCGAAACACTAAAACTCAAGATGAACTATTTACCTCATGCTTGAATAGGAGTAGAAAGAAAGATATGAGGATATCAGGACTTCATATCGGCCTCGGCCTCCCCAGTAGCACTCTCAACTAAATGATTTCTCCATAAAACTTTCATGGATGCTACTTCTTTGTTTCTCAATCTCTTGACTTGCCGGTCAAGGATCTCTACCAGAACCTCTTCATAGGAAAGGCTTTCATCAACACCCAACCCTTCTAAAGGAATAATGGACACCGGGTCCTAAATACACTTCTTAAGCATAGAAATATGAAATACTGTGTGAACCAGAGCCAACTCATTTGTCAAATCCAACTCATAGGCAACTTTCCCAATATGCTTCAAAATTTGATATGGGCCTACATACTGGGGACTAAGTTTCCCTTTCTTACCAAACCTCATCACACCCTTCATTGGTGAGATTTTCAGATAGACCCAATAGCCAACTTCAAATTCTAGGTCCTTTCTCCTCACATCGGCATAAGACTTTTGCCTATTTTGAGCCGTTCTCAACCTCTCTCTAATGAGTCGAACCTTCTCAATAGCCTCATAAACTGATTCGGGACCAATAAGAGCAACCTCACCTACTTTAAACCAACCAACCGGAGACCTACATCTCCTACCATACAAGGCCTCAAAAAGAGCCATACCGATACTTGATCTGTGACTGTTATTGTAGGCAAATTCTATCAAGGGCAAGTGGTCATCCTAATTACCTTTAAAATCTATAACACACGCCCTAAACATGTCCTCTAAGGTTTGAATGGTACGTTCCGCTTGACCATCCGTTTGAGGGTGGAACGCGGTGCTAAGCTTTACCTTAGTGCCAAGCCCCTTTTGTAAGGACTTCCAAAAGTGAGATGTAAATTGCGTACCCCGATCCGAAATGATAATTAAAGGAACTCTATGTAATTTCATATCTCCCTTATATATAATTTAGCATAGTCTTCCACCGAGTGAGATACCTTAACGGGGATAAAGTGGGCTGAGTTTGTCATTTTATCCACAATGACCCAAATAGAATCATGTTGCCTTTGAGTACGAGGCAAATCCACAATAAAATCCATATTGATCTCCTCCCACTTCCAAGTGGTAATTGGTATATCTTGTAATGAGCCTCCCGGCCTTTGGTGCTCAACCTTAACTTGTTGCCAATTAGGACATTTGGCTACAAATCCCGCAAAATCCATTTTCATGCTATTCCACCAATAGACTTCCCATAAATCACGGTACATCTTGGTGGCTCCTGGATGAATAAAATATCGGGAACCATGAGCCTCTTCTAAAATTTTCTCCCTCAACCCATCAACATCTGGAACACATAATCAACCTTGGTACCTAAGTACCTCATCTCCAAGCCTCAACGGACTTCTTGAGTACCAACTCTTTCAACTCCATTAATATAGGGTCAAGGTCTTGTTTAGACTTCACATCCACCACAAAGGACGATTCAGAGCCATTATGAACCATGACACCGCCCTTAGTGGAATCCACTAGTTGAACACCTAGCCGAGCCAACCTATGCACATCACAGACTAACTCTTTCTTTTCCTCCTTTATGTGAGCCACACTACCCATGTACAATCTACTAAGTGCATCCGCTACAACATTAGCTTTGCCGGGGTGGTAAAGGACACTATGTCATAATCCTTCAAAAGTTCTAACCACCTTCTTTGTCGGAGGTTCAAGTGTTTTTTGCTAAACACATATTGAAGACTCTTGTGGTCGGTGAAAACATCCACGTGAACCCCATACAAGTAATGTCTCCATATTTTCAAAGCAAACACAACCACCACTAACTAAAGATTAATTCTTCTCATGTACCTTAAGTTGCCTTGAAGCATAGGCAATCACCCTACCATGTTGCATGAGCACATATCCCAATCCCATTCTAGAGGAGTCATAATAAACAACAAACCCATCGATACCCTTCGGTAAGGTCAACACCAGAGCGGAAGTAAGCCTATCTTTCAACCCTTGGAAGTTTTTCTCACAAGCCTTTGACCACTCAAGCTTAGCTTTCTTTTAAGTCAAAGCCGTCAACAGAGAAGCAATGGAGGAAAAACCCTTAACAAACCTCTTATAGTAACCAGCCAAACCCAAGAAACTTCTAATGTCGGAAGGAGTTAGAGGTCTAGGCTAACTTTTGACCGCATCCATCTTCTTAGGATCTACCTCAATACCCTTGCTTGACACAATATGACCAAGGAAGGCTACGGACCTCAACCAAAACTCACATTTACTAAACTTCGCATATAATTGGTGGTCTTTAAGGATATCCAATAATATCCTCAAATGGTCCATATGATCAATCTTACTCCTTGAATAGATTAAGATATCATTGATAAATACAATCACAAACATTTCAAGGTAGTATCTAAACACCCTATTCATTAGATCCATGAATGCTGCCGTGGTATTAGTTAAGCCAATATGACATCACCACAAATTCATAGTGCCCATACCTAGTTCGGAAATTCATCTTGGGTATATCATTCTCTCTTACCCTAGGTTGGTGATAGCCCGAACGAAGGTCAATTTTTGAGAAGTAACTAGCCCCTTGGAGTTGATCAAACAAGTCATCGATTCTCGAAAGGGGATATTTATTTTTAACGGTCACTTTGTTCAATTGGCGGTAGTCGATGCACATTCTCAGAGACCCATTCTTCTTCATAACAAGCAACACTGGAGAACCCCATGGAGAGATACTCGATCGAATAAAACCCTTGTCTAACAAATCCTTTAGTTGCTCTTTCAACTCGGACGGAGCCATTATATAAGGAGGACTGGAGATAGGTTGCGTATTCGGCAAAAGATCAATGCCAAAATCTACTTCCCGCTCGGGAGGAATGCCAGGCAAGTCATTGGGAAATACTTCCAGAAATTTAGTCACCACGGGAACCGATTCTAGAGAAGGGGTTTCGGACTCAACATCTATCACCCTAACAATATGGTAAATGCACCCTTTGGAGATCATTTTCCTAGCCTTGAGACAAGAAACAAATTGACCTCTAGAAATAGAATCCCCCCCCCCCCCCTCCCCCTTTCACTCTAAATTAGACTCATTTGGGAATTGGTTGGAGAACCTTTGCTTGAGCCTTTGTCGACCTTGCCCATCAGACTTAGCATTGGAGAAGTTCCCATCACCGGTTCTAGCCCTCTTTACCTCCCTATTGTTGCCTTGGAGTTTCTCGTCTTCCATTTGTTGGGCATACATCATAAGACGTGATATATTCATATCATGAAGGAGCATTTCCGTACGACATTCTTTTCTTACCACCTTGGATACACCTGTTACATACCTACTCATCTCATCCATTGGATAAGCCACCATGGGCGGAGCATACTTGGACAATTAGGTAAACTTTAGAGAATATTCTTGAACACTCATATTGTCACACCCAAAATCCAATTAAGGCGGACCGACACCCGTTGCCGAGAAGGCTCGAGAGGACCAACCTGTAATCATGCTCTATATATGAACATTTAAAGGTGCTACCATAGTAGATAACATGTTTTCATGAAAGTAAACAGTATTAACAAGCCAAAAGAAAGTGCACATGACTTGGCTGTTGGGGCCATGATGTCTAAGACACGAGACACAACTACACTTCACTATACATAGTCTACAAAGCCTCTAAATGATAAAACATTATGGGGTTAAGGTCGGGACAGGCCCTGCCTTACACTCAGCTACTATACAATACCAAAATACATGCTATAGACTCGGAAATCCCCGAATCAACCTGGAGCTCACCAATAGCCGCTGGATGTCCTGTTCTCCTATTGGGGAGATCTACTAGCTCCTGTACTTGCATCATGAATTGCAGGTCCCCCTCGAGAGAGACGTCAGTACGGGAGAATGTACTGAGTATGTAAGGCATAAAGTATTGTATGTGAAATAAGAACTCAAATGAAATCATATACCAATGTAAGGATACAGGACCACCTTTTCTCATATTATGGAATCAGGTACTTTACATTCTTTTCTTTACTTTATCATTCTTTACTTTACACTCTGTGCACATCATATAATACAAATGACTAGCTGATCAGTGGTAGACATATAAATCAGGATCGACCCATGCTAGGCTTTCCTTTAACCTCTAGGATACCACTCGTAATATTGGGATCGACCCATGCTAGGTGATTCTTCCACCCCTGGGATACCACCCATCAATAAGCAGATTCATTTAATATCTTTTTGTTAACATTTGAGATGATTCTTGGATGGTCATAACATTTTGAGTTGTGGGACTATGTAGTCAACAAGTGACGTGTAATAGTCATATAATGCAAGAACAACAACGTAGAGAGTAGTTACACAATTAGTGAAATGCATAGGAGCTAAAATAATATATGGACCTTATTTAGTTAAAAGGAGAACTCATGCAGGGTATTCAATGTATATGTACAGATTTGACAATGAACATGTATTGGAACGTGCAGACATGTTAAAGAGTGAGAACAAGGTCATAAATCATGTTGGAGATGGTAGACTGCCTCTATGTGTCGAGGACGAGTCTAGATTTCATGCCAATTAGTAGGAAATCGAAAAGCCTTACATACCTTGTTGTACCACCTTGTAACTACCTTGAAGTACCTTCCTTTCTTTTCAAATACTTATCTACAATAGAGTAGGTGATAAACTAGTATTAGTAGTTACTAAACATGTTTAGGCAGTCCAATCTCACTCAACAATAATGCTCGGGCAGTAAACCCGTAATTACCAAACTAAGAGTGTTCTTTCAACCCTGCCTTCTTTTATTGCATTTGTACACTACACAACTATATTTCAATATAAAAAATTTACACCCTTCCCAGACATCAACCAAGTTGTCCCCAATATGTTTACACATCAACCTGTCCCAAAAAAGTCCTAACAATCCAACATATAATAGAGGACGTGAAACCATGGTTTCCCATGAAACCATGGTTTCCCATCATCATCCCTCGAGTTCTTATCAACAATATACTTAAAATATCATACTTAGACTTAAGGAAGACAAAGATAGGGCAGTCACTTTACCTTAATTCTTATAACTCGTTTTCTTTTAACTTGAACTCTTCAATAACTTGAGATTCCCTTCACATAGGCCAAAGAAAAAGAGAAAAGCCTCTCAATAACAAAGGAAAGTGAGCAATTAAACTTTTGACAGATTCAGTCCTCTACTTGTTCTTAACTAATAACATGTTTATCTAGCATTCCATGAGAGAGCTAGGCTAAATCCATTAGTAATTTCACTTATCTTACCTTGCAAGGGCTTGGGTTTATCCAAGAACCCTAGGAACTTGTGGTTGCTGCTATGCTTTGAAAGAGAGAGGAGAAACTTAGAGAGAAATCTGATTTTTTTATCGATTCTTAAAAGTGAGGAAATGGCCAGCAACTTGGGGATTATAAAGGTCTTATTTTTCCCCTCCTCTTAAGTTTTAATATCAGCCACTAATTTATCAAATTGGTCCAAGTAGGTGATGTATCTGCTTGGAATTATATATACACAAAATGAGCCCTTTATGTACTCATCTTGGCTGCAATCTTTCCCCTTTCCAATATTAAGCCATGGCCCAGAATTATACCCTTAATTTGGGCCTTAAGTCTTTATTGGGCTCAAGTAGTTGGACTTAGACAGATTGGTGTGAGGCCTCATCTCCATTCCCTTTTCCTTTTTATTTAATTTGGGCCTCAAGTGAGCCCACTAATGCATGAACTAATCTTCCCCATCTACCTAGCCCATTTGAGCTAAGCAAGGAGGTGACACCTGCTAGCTTTATAATGTCCAACAAGAACCTCAATTCTTTTATTCGTTTTCCGAGCGTAATCTCCTTAGTTTAACTCAAAACTTATAGACACTTGATAACCTTAACTTTTAGACTTACATATAAGCCCTTCGATCCAGAATTTAAATACTTCTAAAATTTGACGTTCACTCGATTGTGCAATATTGCAATGTACGGGAGTTACCCTTGTAGCTTCTTTATTGTCACCATTCATCTAGGAAATCAAGTTCATTACTTATACCACCAAGCTAACTCAAGTTCCATATGTGTAGGACTTGTACACATAAAATTCGGGGTGTTACACATACCTCCTTGACGAAGGTTGATAAATTCTTCCATCTTAACTTTCCTCATTTCTCGGGGAAAGAACCTATCAAGGAATGCTTTCTTGAACACCTCCCAATCTATGGGACCCGCTCCTACCGGCCTTTTCTTCTTTCATTGAGTGTACCATACTTAGGCCACACCCTTAAATTGGTAAGTGGCTAGCTCCGCTTTCTCTACTGAAGTCACCCTCATGGCATCAACTATCTTGTAAACCTCTTCCACAAATTCTTGAGGATCCTCTCCCACTTTAGAACCAAGAAACATGGGAGGGTTCATTCTTGTAAAATCCCTCAATCTAGAAGCCACGGTACTCCCACATGGATTAGCTGGAGCAACAACCCCCTATTAGCTTGGTCCGTCATGGCTTGAGTAAGAGCCAACCTTATCTCCACATTTTACATAGCCCCGTATCAATTGGAGCTTGAGGAACTTGAGGAGGAACTCTCTCATCCTCATTCTCCTCTCTCCTTCTTCTTGCATTCGCCCTTCTTGTATTCATATCTTGAAGACACAAGAGAAGGGTTAGGGAAAGGACTTCATAGAGTTAAAATTCTAAGGCATGACTAAAGAGTAATGAAAGAAGTGAAATTTTCTAAACATCTTATAGCCTCTCATTCATGAATGTGGCATGCTTTATACCCATAAACAAGATTCTACTAGACGTGTCTTATGAGACATCATCCTAGAATCATTGTAAACCTTTTACTCTGATTACCAAATTTGTCACGACCCAGGGGTACATCTTACATACAACACGACGTACTTGACCCCGAAGGGGGTCTCATACAGGCCTTTAGCATTCATAACATCAGATAAAGGAATAATGAAGAATAAAAAAACACCTTTTCAATGTCTTAAGAATTTTTTTCTTCATAAAAGTAAAGAGGAAGTCTAGACTTGTCTCATAATGCCATGTATTACAATAGGAGTCTCAAAAATAGGGTCACAACCCTTAACAACATAGTTCTCGAATGAAAGTACAAGAAAAGAAACTAGAAGATCATCATCCGTCCTCGAACCATAAAGACTCACCAATAATCAAGGAGAATAGTCAATCCAAGCTTTGAACAATAGGAGAAGCACACCTCAACAACCGGTCCCTACACTTATAGGAAATGTAGAAAATATGGGTTAGTACAAAAATGCACCAAGTATGATAGCCAAGCAAGAAATTGTTGAAAACATGCTGAAAAGGACATTTTGGTTGAAAACCATGCATTTTTCCAAGTTTGAAATCCTCATGGATACATTGGAAATCAATGGGTCATAAACCATATCAAAATGCATAAATCATCATCTCATAGTGACAACATATCATAAGTACTCTCAAAGTCTACTTGTGCAATGCATGAGTAAGGTCCCATACCCCTACTCATACCAAGTAAAGCTTCTTGAGTAGCTATGGTCTATAAATGATCTTCTTGTTCATATTAACATATTAGGGAATAAGCCTTAACCGACATAAACCATATGAGCTAATCATGGAATCGTGCATCTAACTCACACCGAAAAGGGGTGTCCTACTTGCCTAAGGTAGAACCATACTCTTAAATTAGGGGGATCGACTAGCTAAAGACCTATGCAATCACATAGTTATGGGATAAAGGGGATTGTGACTAGAAACCCAACCTCTACTAACGGAAGAGTTTCCATCCCAAGAGATTGCTATTAGGAAAAACCAACCTCAACTAATGGAAGAGCTCCCATCTCGTATTAATATCCACTTAGTGCTAAGCATTGATTCCCCAAATTTACATTTAAAGTCTTGACTTAACTTTATAATCATGGAAGGGCGTCTTGACAATCTATCCAACATGATCTTACTATAGCTCCTAGATTCATAAGGTGAGACTAGTCTTCCAACCTTAGAATCATCATATGTGACAAACCTGTCACATCATATCATATTCATTCATAAATGTGTTCATAAGGATAACAACCCAACTCAACAACAACAACTAAATCATGATCATACTCACTTTACTCTCAAAGTGTTCTTATGGCCCTTACATAACCCTCATAATCATGCATAATTAACATATCTTGCCTTTCAAGGCCTCAAGCCATCAACCTATCCACAATTACTAAAATAGACATAATTTATTGTATGATTCAAGTAACCCAACTATAATAAGCATAATCTCATATCAATCCTTTTAGAATCAACAATTCATATCACAAGATCCAAATTTGGTAAATTAGGGATTTCATGAGTTCTTGGGGGAATTCATCATAAATCAACAATAAATCATCAATTCAATCACAATCCATCATAAATCAACCATTAAAAATATTTTTGGAAAGAACCCATAAGATTGAAGCCAAACCCTAACTTTGGGGAAGTTACTAGTTTTGAAATTAAGTTTGAAGGGACTCCTTGGATGGAAATTATACAAGGTTGAACACTACCATACCTTAGTAATGTTTTTTCAAAGAATTTGAGTGAAATCTCCTTGAATCTTCAAGCCCTAGCTCCAATTCTACTCTTCTTCTTCTTTGAGTTCTAGAGAGAGAAAATCTTTTGGAGAAGATGAAGGTTTGGGTTTTCTTTTTTATTCTAGAAAAGTGAGTTAATTGGGGAAAGTTCGAGTCTAGAAAGCTTATATACTTACTAGGGAAAGAGTAAAACATTGTAGGATTAATTTAGGAAGGTTAACTAAAGACCCTAAGACTTTAACCTAAAATCAGCCTACTTCGACGACTTAGCTCGTCAAGGGCCCTAGGCGACATGCCAAGTGGTTCCTTGGCTCACCAAAATTTCCAGAATGCTCCTTCATGGAGCAGTTCACTTAGGGGATGGGGAGGGTCTTTGAGCAATGCGCCAACCTAGTTTGCGAGCCCCGACCTAGCTCGCCTAATATTCCAGTAGCTAGGCCGGGGGGGGGGGGTGCCCACTAGGCTAGGGAGGTTCGCTTGGCTAATCGCCAAGTGACTTAAGCGATGGTGCTGCCCCTTGCCGAGTGGTCCAAGGGAGAAAAAGGTTTTCCTTCATTCTTCCTAGGTAGTTTAGGTCCTTGCCCTCATCCTAGACTTTTACCCCTTGCATTTTAGTTCTAGTTTAGTCTACACATTTCCGGAATGTTACATTATCTTATTTTCTTTTATTTTTATTTATGTTTTAATTTTATATATAAATAAAATGACAAATTTACATATCCTTTAAACTCAACATTTATATATTTTGGATAAATTTATATAAGACACATCTATTTTTTTCAACATATAAAATTGTTGTACATTTTAAGTGCAATTATTTATTTACTTACTTATTTGACTCTAGGATAAATATACTACTATTTTATAGACGTATATATATGTCATACCTTGTATTTTACTCTTTTACTTAAACTAACGAAATTTACTTATCATGAATTTTAATGCAAATAATTGAATAAAATTTTCTAATTATTTTTCCTAAATTGAGTTTAAGGACTATCTTTGATAGGCTCTGGGGGATGCTTAATACCTTCCCCTTGAGTAACCAAAATACTTACTCAGAATCTCACTGGTTTTTGCAAATCAAACAGAGTATACATTTACATATAAAAATGGTTTCCTAATATTTTCCTTAAAATTAGGTGGCGACTCTTAAATAAACAATTTTTAAAAAATAAGTGTGACAACCATGTTATGTTGTGAATTGTTTCGGCTAGTTCGAAATAGGGTGCGATAGCTTGATGACTCTGCTGAGACCTTACTTAGGTTTTAACCTTAGAAACCTTAATTTAGGAATAAGATTTGAGATTACTTGTTTATTTTCAGCCTATTATTTACTTTACCAAAATGATATATTGCTTTGATTGTAAGGTTGCAAGTAAAATCCAAACTTGTGTTCCTT
The DNA here is from genome assembly GCF_900185275.1 of Solanum verrucosum. Taxonomy (NCBI): domain Eukaryota; kingdom Viridiplantae; phylum Streptophyta; class Magnoliopsida; order Solanales; family Solanaceae; genus Solanum; species Solanum verrucosum. The sequence goes on along the minus strand of NW_026020303.1, from coordinate 3,246,446 downwards.
ATTTGTTTTTAAACATTACCTGTTACTACTTTTCATATACTATCATCTGCACTTTCTATCGAGTCTTTGGTTGTACACATGCACACACACTTCTTCACGTGAAGGGTGTCTCACACTCCTCCAACACTACTTTGAATTCCTTAGTTTCAGAGTTGGTGCAATTAAGATAGTGCGTCATCTCGCAATTACTCAGTCCCATTCTCAATCATCTAGGAAAAAATGCTACTTTAGAAATAGGTCATGTTGCATAGCCTTAGGCAAGACAATATAAGGTATTGTCGTTGCGTTTAGGAAACTACCCACATGTTAATGAGTTTCTTCTTTGAAACTCGATGACATACGTTTTGTGTGAAATTGATATGCATGATCAAAACTAAAACACGTAATGGATTTAGAGAAGATAAACTTATCATACTGTTTATTTTCCTTTTAGATGAATAACAACCAGGACTTGCCAAATATCCAAATGATTGTTTCAGCCCCACATAACCTATAGAATTGATGGCAGAACATCCATAGAATACGCGGAGTTGAGATTCGAGGGCAGTTGGGAGTATTATTGTCACTTCTATGGACACGAGGTGACAAAGTCTTCATAAATCAGTTAATGGGGTTCTGGGACCCAAACACAGTGACTTTCAAATTCTCAGATTTTGAGATCACTCCCACATTGGAGGAGTTCAGTAGTTTTATTAAACTACCAATTAGAGGAAGGTTGCCGATGATCCCATCAGTCATATATCCCAGGTGATTTTCTAAGTCTTCTAGAACTGAATATCTTTCCATCTTTAATACATGCGGAACACAAAAAAGTCAAGCTAGACTACCTTTTTTTAATTTTTGGGCATTTTGAAGGTTATGATGAACATCATCACGAATTTGCATGCACCCGTGTAGCATGGGTGCATTTGAGGCCCAGGGTATTCATGATGGCTTTTTTGGGGATCATGGTCTTCACCATGAGGTCTCATTTCGTTGACATCAATATATTGCTGATGGTTATGAGCATTTTTGACAATCCACAAAGATATTCCTTGGTACACATGATTCTCCCCAAGGTATTTCGATTATTGACAGCTTGCACGAGAGGGCACAACTTCTTTAGAGGATGCAATATGTTGTTACAGATTTGGGCGATGGAACACTTGTATTGTCGTGATCCACAGATGGATTACTGCATAGACTCCTGTAATTACAGGATTAAAAGCCACGAAGATCGCCTTCGATATTTGGCTGGCGCGCAGATAGGAAGGGTCTAGTGGCACACATTTCTGAACAACCTTTGGGAGATGCCATCCAATGGATGTTTTTTTTTGGATAAGAGGATTGACATTTGCAAGGACTCAATATTTGTTCTTTATTGAGTTGATTGGGCAAAGGGGCATTCAATCATATGCACCTCTTTGAGTTATGAGGAAATTTTGAGTTGTCCAAGACATTCCGTTGTGGTCGATCATGGGAGTACACAAGGACGCTTTCACTTCAGTCTCACTAGGGTGGATAAGAAATTTGCAATTCATATAGGAATACGTGGTTGATTTAAACATTGGAGAGGAAAGTTGGTGTACACCAGAGTATTCGCTTGGCGGACTACTGTGAGTCATATGGCTTAACCAAGTGTACAAGGGACCAGTGGTTTGTAGATAACCAATGGATTGATTGGGTTAGAAAATAAGTACTTCTTCGCATGGAACTCACTGCACCCCTGTACAATCAGATAGTTCCTGGATCTATCAATTATTTAATCCAAGTGGTTGAAGAGGAAGAGGAAGAAGACCCAAAACAAGACCCTGAAGAAGACCCAGAAGAAGACCCTGAAGAAGAACCAGAAGAGGATCTTGAAGAAGAACCAGAAGAGGATCCCGAAGAGGACCCAGAAGAGGATTCATAAGATGCGGGGGGGGGGGGGGGGGGGAGACCACATGGAGGTTTTTGAAATGGGTTATGACCCGAGGGATAGAGGGGTGATATACATATCACCTGAGCGCGACCCTAAAGAGTCTTCAAAGTACCACCCAAGGCCCTACTATGATATGAACGATAAAGATGCTCCAACTTGGCCCTAGATTGTCTTTCTTCTTTATACCCTTTTGTAGCTCCTCAAAGTGTCTTGTGGGCTATCCCTTTTGTATGCCTTGTGACCACCCTTATATTTTCATTTCTGAGGCCTCTGATCTCTTAACTCATTGTGATACCCAAGACGACCTTTGATCAATGAAGTTATGTTTGCTCCAAATCTAAAATGTGTTTAAATGGATCGTTTACTATCAAACTAATTGTAAGGTAGGCCTACCTCAGCAAAAAAAGGGTTCTACATTAGGATGCATTTTGAATGTCGCTAAGTTAGCGTATATATGTGTTACACTTACATATTTATTACATCTTTCAATATCTCCCAAACTAACATAGTTTCTCTTTTTCTTTGTTATCTTTTCTTTTTGTTCATCATTAATTCCCAAAAGTACGTTGGTTTGTGTCGACTTGCAAACTGGATTACTCAATTCAAAAATCCAGGATTTGAATTGATGTCGTTACAACATTCGATCAAAAGAAAAGATGACTGATAGAGACAAGTTAAACGTGTTGCCACAAACATAATGATAGTATTGAGAACCTTGAAGGTTCTCGAAATGTAAGAGACATTCAAAATGAAAAGAAAATCACTCACATGGAAAAAAACTCGAGATCTTGAGGGAAGAGTTACGTAAAGTGCGAGACTTGGCCAAACTGTTGGCTACCACTCTCCCAACTTTTTAGATGCCTATCAACTTCCCAAAGGCTGACTTTCCTTCTGCTGACTTACCAAATCACCTAGAACAAACTCAACATGCTCCTTCTCACGTTCGAGTTCCACCTGCTTCTCCAACCGCAGTCAGGACTGTTCTTGAGTTCTATAATCATGACCCTAGCATACCTACAATGCAGCAGATACTTGGGGCACATGTCGTTGCTCCCTTTAAGCCACACATTCCACCCGTATATGCCACTGGAGCTCTTACCTTCACAATGCTAGTTGTGGTTAATGTCTCGTACGAAGTCGATCAATATGCAGAAATGGATAAAGATGATCAGTTGAAAGAGGATGCATCGATAAATGCCCAACTTCATGGTCTAAGAAAGGCATTGAAAAGCTTACAAGTCACTAGGGAACATAGAGCCATGATTATGATGAATTGTGCATCCATCCAGACATTGACATGTCGATAGGGTACAAACCACTCAAGTTTGACATGTTTGATGGAAAAGGTGACCCTCACTCACATTTAAGGGAATATTGTGACAAGTTAGTCTATATAGGGAGAAATGAGAAGCTGAGGATGTAGTTGTTCATTCGGAGTTTGTCTGGAGAAGCATTGACCTGGTAAACGCGCCAGGACCATAAAAAATGGCGTGACTGGCAGGAAATGGCTGAAGATTTTATAATTCGTTTCAAATTCAATACTGAAATTATAGCTGACATATTCTAATTGACCAACAAACAAAAGAAGCCATCTGAGAATTTCCAGGAGTACGCACGACGTTGGAGAACTGAAGCCGCAAGGGTGCAACCACCACTAGATGAGAGTGAGCTCTTAAAGTATTTTATTTGAGCTCAAGAAGGTATCTACTTTGACAAGATGATGTCAATGATGGGCATAATTTCGCAGAATTGGTTAAGATGGGACACTTCATAAAGGAAGGTGTCATATCTGGGAAAATTCAGTCTATGGTTGCATTGCAAGCAGCAAGTAGGGTCATACAATCGGGTGTCATTGGTAGCATCAAGAAAAAAAGGGAGGATGTTTCAGCTGTCACTTACCAACAAGGAGGACCATCCCATAGATACCCCAACAATCCCCAATTGTTGCACATATGTCAAACGTCCCATACTAGCATATAATACCCAACCCCACTATAATGCACGGCAAGCTAGCACACCAAAATCCACAAAGACCATATGTCCCTGTCCAAGCACCAATCCACCAAAGTAGACCAGCTTATGCACCGACACAACGTCCAAATCTCAAAGCTAGAAATGCTTGTGCTTACATACCTATTACCGAACACTATGCCTAATTGTTTGAGAGGTTGAGGAAAGCGGGAGTTATACACCTAGTTGAAGGAAAACTTCCTAATCCAATCCCTCACAACTTAGAATGAAACAAGCGATGCGCTTACCATTCGAGAAACAAAGGACACAACACAGAAGATTGTGATTGTTTAAAGAATGAGATCGAGTCTCTGATTAAGAGAGCAGTAATCATATGCACTCTACCATCTCCCAATGTAAACAATAGCCCCTTGTCAAATCATGAGAATCGGGAAGTTAACATGGTTACTCTAGATGATGAATATGAGGGCCTTGATTGCCCTGACATAGATTAAACAAATGCCATGACATCTTCAGTGCAACATGTTATCATTGTTTAACTAAGGGAACCTCTGACTGTCCAAGCATATCTCCCATGATCGTAGTGACCATTCTAATCGCTAGAAATCTTGAGTATGACACCAAAACACAAGAGTATCCTGAAAATGCCACAAGTAAGCAAAAACAGACTTTGAGGAGGATGGCCAATCATTTCTTCCTTAACGGAGAAATCCTATATAGAAGAACTTCAGATTTAGAATTGTTGAGATGTATCGACGTCGCAGAAGTGACCAGGCTTTTAGAAGAAATACATACAGAAAGATGTGGTCCTCATATGAATGGGTTCATTTTGGTAAAGAAGATTTTAAGAGTTGGATAATATTGGATGACCATGGAGAGATATAGCATTTGGTACGTGCAAAAGTGTCATCAATGTCAAGTGCATGGAGATTTTATACGGGTTTCACCGAATGAGCTCAATGTGATGGGTTCCCCTTGGATATTTACTGCTTCTGGAATGGATGTTATTGCACCCATAGATCCTCCCGCATTAAATGGGGATAGTTTCATCCTGGTAGCTATCAATTATTTCACAAAATGGGTCGAAGCTTCGACATACAAGGCAGTGACTAAGAAGGTGGTAGTAGACTTTGTTCGCGACAATATAGTTTGTCGGTTTGGAATTCCAAAATCAATCATACCAAATAATGCAGCCAATCTCAACAACGATCTTATGAGAGAAACTTGTGAAAGGTTCAAGATTGTTCATCGAAATTCCACAGTTTACCTGCCACAGATGAATGGAGCTGTTGAGGATGAAATAAGAATATCAAGAAGATTTTAAGGAAAATAGTAGACAGTCACATGAAGTGGCATGAGAAGCTACCATATTCTTTACTTTGTTATCGCACCAGAATCATACCATCTACTGGGGAAACTCCTTTTATGTTGGTTTATGGTTTGGAAGATGTAATACCTGCTGGGGTGGAAATACCATCTTTAAGGATTATCGAAGAGGTTGGTCTGGATGATGCAAAATGGATATGTAGCAGCTATGAACAATTGATGCTCATCGATGAAAAGTGGATGGACGCAGTTTGTCATGGTCAACTCTATTAGAACAGAATGACCAAATCATTCAACAAGAAAGTCAAACCTCGACTGTTCACATCGGGGCAATTAGTATTCAAGAAGAACCTCCCTCACCAAGGAGAAGCCAAAGGGATATTTTCACCAAATTGGCGAGGACCCTACATGGTTCATAAAGTTTTCTCTGGAAGAGCAATAATCTTAGCAGAAATGGACGTGTAACGACCCGAGAGCATCCCCTAGTCGTTACCGGCTTATTCGACCTCTCGGAGGTCTTATACAAGCCCTTAGCATTCGTCATAGCATTTATCATAGAAAAATAGCAGAAAATTTAAAACTTTTCCATAATATAACACAAGACTTAAAAGTCACCTCATTTAAACCTTTAATACAAAATCGGAGTACTATGTCTCAAGGTAGCCATCTTAAAACATGACTACAACACAAGAGGGACACAACCCCTTACAATACAAAAGACACTACTATCTAGTACATAGAACTTAAGGAAACTCTTTAACATAAAGGTCCTTGAATATTTAAGGACACACTCGAACTTGGGAATAGTAAGCCAAGCTCATCACTTCTAGGAAAGTCCTTTTAGCCACCACCACCTACACTTGGTGTAAAAGATGAAGAAGAATGGTGTTAGTACAAGAATGCACTAAGTATGATAACCATGCAAAACATGCTTTTAAAAAGACATTTAGTTGGAAACTATGCATCATGCCTTTTTAGAGAAACATCAAGAACATTTAGTACATAGGCACAATATAAACCACATACATCATCATACACATAGAAACCATTCATAATAGCACCTAGAGCAACTTATAAAATTTTAGGCACATTCAATGCATACAATACATTACCTTCCTCTTTATCTTAACTCCTTTCCTCAAGCAACCCTTAGGGAATACTTGGTGCAATGTATCACCTTAAGGTTACCAAGGGTGAACTTACATATAGCCTTCATCAATCCAACCACATATATTCATAGAGTCATAAGCACTCCATAAGACATAGTCTTCACATAGGAACCATCACCTAAGACAACCCCCAAGTCACACTAGTGCAATGTGCAAGTAGCATCCCATAATACTACTCCCACCAAGTGTTCCTAGGAAGCCACCATAACTAGGCACATCGTATTCAACAAGTCATAACATCTTCATTTAACATTAGGCATAAGACCAACATACTTCATAACATCATATAAGGACTCATTCCTTTACTACATCATTAGTCATAACCTATTTTGTTCATATCATAGGTAAACCACCCTCACAACCCCTTCACAAGCTCACTTGTGCAATGTACACATGGAGTCCCATACCCCCACATATACTAAGCAAACCCATTAAGAAGTCATAAATGTAATTCACATGCATAATCATACTTCATGTCTTGACATAAGTAAAGTCAACCTTAACATGCTTTCATATTAACATACATAGATCATAGTTTTCATTACATAAAGAGCCTAATCATAACCTCCCTTAGAGTACACTTGTGCAATGCATAAGTAGGGTCCATAGTCCTACCTATACTAAGTAACTCTTCAAGAAATCATGACTAGAGTTCATATTCTTATCTTAGTTCATTTCTTAACTTTCAGGAGACATTGCCATAACCGACATAGACCATGTGAGCTACATGGAATCCGGTGTTCTACTCCCACACCGAAAAGAGAGGGTACATAATAGCTATCTAGTGGATCCACTAAGCTAATACCTACGGGGGCACGTAGTTATGGAACAAGGAGATTGCTACTAGAAAATCTTAACTTACTAAGCGTGGAGGTTTCCATCTCATGAGACAACATCCAACTCCCTTTTTAAACATCTTTAAGCCTTTATTTAACATTAGATCATAAAGTAGGCTTTAGGGACTTAATCCCTCATATCATATAGCTCAAAAGTTTCTAAGATGAGAATGACCTTTCATCGTAGAACCTACATTATGTGAGAATGACCTTTCACATAATCATACCATATTCATAACATAGTCTAGTTTAGAGTACAATTGAGGAAACCTTTCAAGAGACTCACTTTCACTAGATTATCATAAACCTTATTCATTCATTCATTCATGTGTGTGTGTACATATGTGAGAAAGCCTTTCACATAAAAACCTTTATACAACACATATTCATACCTTGCTAATCATACACTTTGCATGCATAATAAGATGTAAGGGTGCATATAAAAGTTCACCTTTCAATAGACACCATAACACATCATATTCATAGCTATACACGTACAGTGTGTACGTGCATATTGGTCCTCATAGTGACATAATAGCAACAACATTGATATTGAGTGCACTTCCCTTCAAAGGATCACCACACATTCACAATGTCCCCAAATCATGAGCAATTCACATATAAAACCCTTAGGGATTCTAGACCACACACCCATACTTCATCATAGGAGACAAGGACACATTCAACATTGAGTAGGTACTCCTAACATGTATATGATCAAACATTCATATAGGGGTCATATAGGTAGGGGTCATTCCACAATAGTACCTAACATAATCAATCATGTAGACCACACCTTATCCCTAATATTATCATTCACATTATACTCCTCATCATCAACACACTTTAAACATCATGCTATCATTGAGGATTTCATATATAATCTTCATAGCATAACTTCATAAACATATACATCATAATCATCAATTCACTTCACATCTATTGCCTTCAAGGCCATGATCTTAACATGCATAGATAGACAAGAAGTGAACACCTCCACCATAAGTGGATCAAACCACACCACATCAATTCTCATACTATAGACTAAAAGTTAGGTCAACTTACCCATTTCTCCAAGCCATGATCACCATGGATCAATCCTCAACAATTCATAATCAATTGACATAGGTAGAAATAGGAATCAACAATGTAATTCAATATCATACACATAGTCTAAGTACAATTCCATAAACAAAGGGATCAACCCATAACTTGCCCATAAGGCCCTAATTCTCAACTCATCAATATACCAACAATTCAACATGAATAAGTATAGACAATCATAGGAAACATCAATACAATCTAGTCTAAACATAATTCCACCAATAGATATCATATTCACAAAGACCCACATCATAGGACAATTTTCAAGAATTTGGGGATCATGGGTTCTTCAAGAATTCCTTTGAAAATTGTCTTAAAAACATTAATTCCACATTATTATTTAGAAAATCGTTTGACAAGGAACCCATGTTTAGATTGAAAATTGGGAATTTTGGTCTTTGAATCACTTTTGAAAATCTTTGATAGAACTCCTTGAATGAGAGGTTATTCAAGAATCAAGAGTTATCATTACCTTAATTATTGAAGACCCATGAAATTGAAGAAGAAATCAGTTGAAAACCCATCTTCTAGCTTGAGCTTCATCAAGGTCTTCAATGGAGTTTTTGAGAGAATCTATTTTGAGAGGGAAGGGTCAATTTGAAGAATGGGGTCTAATTATAGGATTTTGGGGTTTTAACCAACTTAAAATACCCTAAAATAGGTATAATAACCGTTTATAATAATTCCCCAAAGTACCCAAACTACCCCTCACTTAGTTGGACCTTTTAAACAAGTCAAACTTGAGTTTTATTTTCGCAGATTTCGTCGGGAAACAAGTTCGCGACGTGGAGGTGTTCCCAAAAGTTTTCTGAAAATTAAATTCGAGACAGTAGAGTCCGCGACACGGACCAAAACTTTGGCCTATGGTGGAGCTAGTCCGCGACGCGGACATGCGCCTTCCATGAGCAGTGTCAAACTGCCTTGGCAGCTTGCTTGGCCAAGGTTGGGGTCCTCCTCGGGGACCCTTAGGGTGGCCCCCGGGGCGTCGTATCCAAACTTTTGACCCTAAAAATATTTATTAAGACACTAGGGTCACCTCCACTGATATTAGACTCCAAACAACACATAAAAACATGAACAACATACTAGAACACACCAACACGTAAAAGACTAGTTTTCGAACATCTTGGTCGTCCCTTGACGTTTGACTTCCAAACTCTTTAAAATTGGCTTAAAAGGCTATTATTCATTATTTTAACAAGTTATTAATGCATAAAACCCATGTGAGGCTCTACTTTATCCTAATTCATTTTGAGGGTCGTTACAGGACGACAGAGTAAGCACAAAGACAATCAATTTAGAAGCCATCAAGAAATACTACATCTGAAGACCTCAAGAGTAGTGCTTATTTCTTATACTTTTGCATTTTTCAATGTAATAGAACTACTTCTAGACCTCACTTCCCACGGTGGGGTACGTAGGCAACCCACATCGGATACGGTCTCTCTTAGAAAATCCAAAAACATCATTTTCATGTATTTATAACTACACTCGACCTGAATTTCCTCGGTGGGATACGTAGGCAATCCTTGTCAGATTTAGTCTCTTCATATTTTTTTGCTTTTCTATTGTATTTGAACTACATCCCAACCTGATTCCGCTTGGATATGTAGGCAGCCTGAGTCAAGACTGGTCATTACATTGCGTGTTTTTCACTTTTCTATTATATTCGAACTACATCCTTACCTGATTTCGCTTGGATATGTAGGCAGCCTGAGTCAGACTTGGTAATTTCATTTCATTTCATATGTTTAACTTTCCTATTGAATCGAACTATGTCACGCTTAGTCATTTTATTTCATATTTTCACTTTTCTATTGTATTCGAACTACGTCCTGACCTGATTTCACTTGATGCGTAGGCAACCTAGTTCATTCCCATTCATTTAATTTTAGTTAATGTGTTTCACTTTCCTATTGTATCGAACTACGTCCTGACCTGATTCTGCTTGGATACGTAGGCAGTCTAAGTCAGGCTCGATTATTTCATTTCATAAATTTAACTTCCCTATAATATTTGAACTACGTCCTGACCCGATTCAACTTGGATATATAGGCAGCTTGAGTAAATCTTGGTCATTGCATAACATACTTTTAATTCTCCCACTTGTATTTGAAATACTTTACGATCTGATTAGTATTTTGGGGATAGTAGGCAGCCTGAGTCAGGCTCGATCAATGCACTGTATAATTTCCTTTTTTTTCCACCCTTAGGAAACACTTCCTCATAGTTAAAGTAACCTCAGAATATGAAGAATCTCAATCGTCATTGTGTCTGCAAAAGAGCTAAGGAAGCTTCATCATAACGGTAAAAGTTACAAGAAGGCTATGTTGGATATAGTCAACAAAATGGAAAGCTCGATGGACTTCAGAACATGTCATAATCTAAAAATGCTAGAGAATTATATATATATATATATATATATATATATATATATATACCTAACATATACGTAATATACTCATTTGCTAAAAAGTAAGATATTTCTTTTCAATGAGATTTTCTTACTCTTCCACCTACCGAGTGTTTAGGGTAAGAAACTATGCGTAGGCTAAGAAGGTGTCGAAGAATTCTAGTGACGAGACTTCAGTCCGCGAGTCGATACAAATCAACACCCCCTCCCAAACTAAAAAATTTCTTTGAGTGTAGGAACACATGAATCGAGAAAAATAACAGCAAGTCTCGGGGCATGACCAGAGACGCCATTCGACTTCTCATAATCATGAGCCAAACTTGATAACAACATGGATAGCATGGATCACGTAAAAGCATTAGAGGATCTTGATGGACACAAAATCAAGAAGTACAATGTGTGGAAGGTCCATCAAAGTGAAGAGAAAGAAGAAAGAGGCCATTTGTGCAAATGGTCATCTCATAATTTCAAGAATTCACAAAAGAAGACAACCAAACAAGGTCCTTACCTCATTAAGGGTAAAATTGTCAAAGAAGATTCTTCTTTACATTATTTTCAAGAATTCACAAAAGAAGTCAACCAAATAAGGCCCTTACCTCATTAAGGGTAAAATTGTCAAATACGTATCTTCTTTATTTTATTAGTATAAATAATAGTCTCTTTTATTTTGGAAGATTTAGACTATATGGATTTTGAATGTGAAATGAACAAACTCTTTCAAGAGTGTAGTTTAAGGGTGGATCCCTTTAGGATAGCCTAGCTTAGTGTGGCTTAATCTAGATTAGTGATGTGTGGATTCTCATTGTTGATTTAGGACTTCTTTAACCTTGATTTCACTTGAGATTGCTCATTTGTGGTTTTCAATTTGAGTTGTTTCTTTTCGAATTCAAGTTTCTCTTCTTCCTTGGTTGATTGTTTATTCAATTGCCTTTCTTTCTTCTCTTCTCATCTCTTATTTCTCATCTATCTTACTTTTGTGTTGTTTCATTCCCCATTTGATTTCAATTGGTTTCATCCCCAATTGGAACCCTTATCATTTGGTATTAGAGCCTAGGTTTAGATTTGTTCTTACAAATCTAGTCTTGGTTTTTTTTTTAAAAAAGAGTCCAAAAAAATCGTCAAAAAAAAAATCTGAATTTTTTTAAATTTTGATTTGTTATTTTTGACACTAGATCCTTGTTCCCTAGTGTTTTTTTTGAGTCTAGGTTTCAATTTTTGTTCAATTTGGAGTTGTAGAAGTGAAGTTACCATTGAAGGGTTTCAAACTTTTCAAATTTTGAAAGTGGGTCTTTTGAATGAGGCGAAATTGGAGGTTAATAATTAGTGGGCTTTGTTCTCTTAGTTGAAGGGAAGAAAATCCTAAATTTTGAGCCAATTTCGAGTTGATTTGAGTGTATTGGGGTTTAGTGTGTGTTCTTGGTATCTTCAAATTGTTCTTGAAGAAGAAGAAAGAAGAAAGTACATTTGATCCAACTTTTCAAGTCAAAGTTGGTCAAAGGTGTTTTTATGGGTCCATTAGTGGAATTTTGAAGAAAAAAAAAAGGAAACTCGAAAAAAAGAATAAAAAAGTTTGAATTTAAAAAAAATAAATCCACGTGGACTGCCACGTCAACAATCAGCTACCAACACAGCAACCACTTCAGCGCCAACTCAGTGCCACAACAGCAGCTCACTACCAAGCCATGCCAGACGCGCCATGTGGCGCGTGCGGCTCAGATTCAGAGAGGAAAATGTGCAGGTTTTTGCTTAAGACCCTAAAAATATTCTAAGTATGGGAAGTTTTTTGGACCAATTTTTTTTTTCTAAGTGTCCAAACTTCTTGATTCTTTTTCCTCAACTATTTAACAACTAATTAACATCTTTAATTACTTGTTAACTAGTTTTAATCATTAAATTATCCAATCAAAGCCTTACAAGTGAAGAACTTTTTTAAGGCTTAAAAGTTTTTCTAAGTGTCCAAATTCACTTCTTCTTCTTCTTCCACACTTTTTTTCTTCTATTTTTCAACTATTTAACAATTAATTAACATCTTTAATTACTTTTAACTAGTTTTTAATCATCAAATCTTTTCTTTGATCCTTCAAATTTAAGTAACAAGAAGTAATTCTTCTACTTTTGTTACTTGGTTTATTTGAGTGCAAATTTTTTTTGGTACTTCTTTCTTCTACTTTTGTCATCTTAATTCGTTGATAACCTTCTTGATTCCAGTCCTTTAGATTTTTGGATCATCCTTCTTTCAATAGTCACAAGAATCCACTCCACCACAAAGAATTAGTGATCTTGTGATTTGATTGGGCAAAGGTAGTTCTCTATCAACTTTGGGAAGACACTTTAGGAAGGTGAGTGTGAGATCAAATAAGAGAGGTGTGAGGAATTTTGCCACTAACCTTGTTTGCTAAGTTTTGTAGGTACCCAAGGTGATTACAAGGAAGAATGTCATCCGTAACTTCTGAATATTGTAGAGATGATATTGGTGAATACGATTGTAGCAATATGAGCTATGAGCATGGTGAAAATGAGTTTTGTGAGGGCTATGATGGTCCTTACGAGCATGGTAATGGGGCTCTTGTTTATGATGGTGATTCTTATGAGGGATATGATGGTCCATGGGATAATGAACAACATGGTGGTAAGAACTACTACTCCGGAGATGATTTTGAGATGAATGGAACTTATGACTCTTGTGATGATGTTGAAGGGATGGAAAAACCTTATGGTGTATATCATTGTGGAGATGAAGGTTCTCATGCTACGCACCATGGTGATGATGATGATGTGAGGTACAATTCTTTCTCTCATAGGTGTTATGAATCCTTTGAGTAGAATATAGATAGAAATGGAGGTTGTGAGGTTGAATTTACTACCTCGTCTTGTGCTACTTCCGATCCCAAGAAAGAAGGCATAGATGTTTGGGTGGGACCATTTCAAAGTCGTCGTGTGGACCATAGAAGAAGTACTGATAACAGCAAGGTTAAGGGAGATCACAAATAGAGAATTGAATATTAGAATGCGGAAGCACAAAGAAAAGAAACAAAAAAAACTAACTAAAGATATGAGAAATTCGAAGGAAAGATCCACGAATTTCCAAGGATTAGATGTTCTAAGGCCTTGAAAAGATCCAAGTAACAACGTATAGATTTATGGAAGAAATCTAACACCTTTACTTGAGAAAATGAATCAAAACGATAAATTCGGATCTTGACTGCTTTATGAGTAACTAAAGACAATAATTAGTATGTAGAAACTAATTACCTTCTTAAGAATACCAAAAAGAAACCAAAGATATCACAAGAAGAAGTTACTTTATACCTTAAACTATGAAACTAGTAAAGGTTTAAAGATAAATTCTCAAAGAACAAGTCACAAAGGTTCAAAGAACTCTCTCAAATATTATTAATATCAATCTAAATTGTCTTTAATGAATAAAAAGGACTCCTATATATAGGATAAGGGGGAAAAACGTCCAAGACCCCTTATAAGAAGCTAAAAGGTCAGCCAAACCCTAGAAAGACAATTACAAGGAATCCTACTCTAGAAAGGAAATAAAGTAACCTAACTAGGAACAAATTTAGTACTTCTAGGAAAGCATTAAATGGTACTTAGGAGACCATAAATAGACTAAGGAAAATATTAATAACCTATATATAAATAAATAAATAAGGTAAATCCCAACTAGGAAAATAATCTTGACAATCTTGGAAAGTTTGACTAGTCTTCTCTCAAAACTTAGGCAGAAAGCAACTCTTGTTGTGGCTGATTCTTGGACTCTTCTTGACCTTATTTGCATGAAATTGGACCTTAAAATTCCTCATCTTGGGCTTGAATTTGGGCCACCAAATAATTGTAGCATTTGGACAATTCCTCTTCCTTGGGCTTGAGCTCTTCTTCCCCAATAAGAAACCTTTGGATCAGCGATTGAAGCCCATTGAGCTTATCATTGAACTCCTTGGTTTGAGATCTTGTTATGGTCCTCCTTGGAGTTTCTAAAGCTTCATCCTTCTCCTTCAATGGAGTAGAGTTTCCTTGGATGCTATCAAGTACATTCCCTACTTTTCAAAATATGCTAACTTATTCTTCTCATCCTAGTTCCAATGTTTCTTGTTCTCCGTATGGTGATGAGGTTGAAGGTAGAGGGGGAGGAACACTAAGCCATGAAGTAGTAGAGTTAAGAGAATCTTTTACAACGTTGAGGGAAATTTTGATGATTTCTTGCAGTTGTTTGAAAAGGTTACGTCTATGATACAAAAAAGGCAAGTTATTCATCATGAAGATACGCCTAAGGAGTTACCCTTGGAAGAAAAATAAGATACTCCTTGTAAGGTTGGCACTAAGGAGTTGCACATGGAAGTCAAAACACCCACTCCTTGTGCACCAAAATGGAAGTTGAACTTGAAGGGATCTTCTAACCCTTCAAAAGGAATCCTTGGCACTTTCCCTAACTCCTATCAAATTGAGAGACAAAAAGATTGAGAGGAGTAAGGATGTGAAAAGTGACAACTCTAGAGTGGAAAACAGAGAGGTTGGGTGGAGTGTTGTGAGAGGGTTGTCACATTTTTCTCCTAATTCATGTAACTTTACTTTCTCTAGTTGTTTGAAAATTTGTGCAGGTATCCTTGGAAGCAAACCTAGTGAGGCACCTCAAAATGTGAAGAATCATGAGGTTCTTGAAAGCTTCCAAAATGAGAAAATGTGCTCTAATGTTGATAGCCAATGTGACGACACTTCTTCCTATGAGCTACAAGGTAACAATGCTAACGCCTACACTTCCTTGAACTTGGAACATCATTGTGTGGCTAGTAGCCCATTGAGTGTAAATAATTGCTTGTCTTTATGTGAGCATAGTGAGTCTTTACCTTGTGATGTTCTTGATAGCACTTTCTTATGTGATGATAATATCCTTGTTGTGAGTGATCAAGCACTAATTGATCCTTTTGATGACCGAATTGACTCTTCTAGTAAGGTAAATTGTGTCCACCTAGTGTTGGCACTTGTAGTTTGAATGAGGGTACATTGTCCTGCGATGAAAGTGATGCTACACTAGTTGATCCTATTGATGTCCAAGTTGATTCTTCTAGAAAGATCAATTTGTGTCCACCTAGTGTTGGCATTAATGATTTGAATGAATCCGTAGACCATAGCACCATTTCTTGTTTTTCTCATGTGAATCTTTAGGTAGAATGTTTGTTAAAGGATAATCTCTTGTTTGATGATGACATGACTCTTGAGAGTGTGCATAGTGAAATGCCTTATAATGTTGGAAGTGTAGCCATTCTCAACGGCTATCAATTGTTTGAGAATCCACTATGGTGTGATGACACACTTTCCAAAGATGGAAATCTCTTTTGTGAAGATGATAGTACATTTATTGGAGAGGGTAGTGTTAAGATGAAAGGGGATGCTTATGTGTTAAATGTTACTTCATCCTTGTGTGTTCCAATTCTTCATATGAATTGTGCTTCTTTAGTATATAAAGTGGAGGCCAAACTTGGGAACAACTTGATTGAAGTTCATTTATGTGACACCTTTCTCTACTATTTGTTTACATATGATGATGTTAGCACTTTTGAGTGGAGTACTATGATATTGGAAGATAAGGGTGCCAACCGGGTTAATAAATGTGTGCTTGATCCATGTTCATGGATTTCCTTTCCATTTGACCCCAGTAATGAGTTGAATTGTGGCATTTGTTTAGTGATGCTTGGTCAAGATGACAAGAACAATTTGGAGGAATTTGTTGGCGCCCTTCCCTATGATGGAAAGTTCTTCTTGAGGGTTTACAATTTACTTGAGGGGCCTACGTTGTGCATGGGGAAGGGTAGTTTTATAACCCCCTTTCTTTACTATCTCTTTAGGTATGATCTTGTTAATTGTGCATCTTATGGGGATAAGAGTTATTTGTCAAGAGCCCAGGGGGAAGTTTATCTTAAATTCGTCATGTTGTCTTTGTGTGTTCCATCTTGTGATGTAATGACTGTTAGGATCCTTAAACCTAGTTTTAATCTTGCATATAGGAACACCTTAGATGATCCTTATGTGCATGACACATTTCTCTACTATCTCTTTGCATATGATGAGTCATATTTGTCTTAAATGGGCATTGCATTTCGGTCGAGGTATCATTGAGGTCTATACTTGTTTGTATTACCCCATTATGTGGACCTATTATCATTTGACCCCGGTGAGCGTTTGAGCTTGTAGTAATGTTATATTTTGGGTGGTATTATCCTTTTGATGTGAGGAATAGCCAATTTCCTTGTTCTCCAACTGCGGGCTTAATAGTCCTGATAATAGAGGACATTTTGTTGCTCCTTGAAATTGTGTCTCCTTGGTGTAATGCTTTTTGTGCTAACCATTATACTAACCCTCATGCTATAAGGATATATTTGTTGTTTGTCCTTTTCATGGTTTTGCAAGGTTTGGATTCGAGGACGAATCCTTTTCAAGAAGGGGAGGATGATAACAACATGGATAGCATGGATCGCGTAAAAGCATTAGAGGAGCTTGATGGACACAAAATCAAGAAGTACAATGTGTGGAAGGTCCATCTAAGTGAAGAGAAAGAAGAAAGAGACCATTTGTGCAAATGGTCATCTCATAATTTCAAGAATTCACAAAAGAAGACAACTAAACAAGACCCTTACCTCATTAAGGGTAAAATTGTCAAAGAAGATTCTTCTTTACTTTATTTTCAAGAATTCACAAAAGAAGTCAACCAAACAAGGCCCTTACCTCATTAAGGGTAAAATTGTCAAATAAGTGTCTTCTTTATTTTATTAGTATAAATAGTAGTCTCTTTTATTTTGGAAAATTTAGACTATATGGATTTTGAATATGAAATGAACAAACTCTTTCAAGAGTGTAGTTTAAGGGTGGAATTCCTTTAGTGATGGGTGGATTCTCATTGTTGATTTAGGACTTCTTTAACCTTGATTTCACTTGAGATTGCTCATTTGTGGTTTTCAATTTAAGTTGTTTCTTTTCAAATTCAAGTTTCTCTTCTTCCTTGGTTGATTGTTTATTCAATTGCCTTTCTTTCTTCTCTTCTCATCTCTTATTTCTCATCTATCTTACTTTTGTGTTGTTTATTCCCCATTTGATTTCAATTGGTTTCATCCCCAATTGGAACCCTTATCAAAACTTCTCTTTCCCTACTTTATTTCTTGGAAGTACTTTAACTTGCATCTTATGTCTAAGGATATTTCACTTAAATCTTTGCAGGTGCGCTCAAGATCCAGATCAAATACTACAGTAAATGGGTGCTCGTAGAAAATAGGATAGTTAGCCTTTTGTCAATATAACTCCACAAATTAGAGCTTGTAATCTAACCTCGTCAAAACCTCCACCAATCGAAGACCACTGTTAAGCAACGTCAAACTCCACAAGTCTGGGGTTGTACATAGCGAACATCATCAAACTCCACCAACCGGAGGCTGTACATAACAAACGTCGACCAAACTCTGACAATCGGAGACTACATAATAGCGACGTCATTCAAGCTCCACCTATTCGGGCATGCACGCATAGCAATGCTGTCATACATCAATAATTAAATGTTACATTACAAGCCGCCCGCCTTTCAAGGGCTTTACATTACCAGTTTGGCCCTGCCAGTTGGAGGTCTTCATTAAATCATTACACTGCTAGATGCAAGGCTTTTACATTACAACAACTCCGCCAGTCAGAGGCCTCTACATCACAAGCTTTACACATTCAGATGCCGACTTTTACATTACAATAGCCCCGCCAGTTGGAGGTCGACATTACAAGCTTCACACAGCCAGATGCTGGCTTTTACATTACAACATCCGGTCTAGTCGGAGGCCTCTACATTACAAGTTTTGCCTCGCCAGACGAAGGCTTTACATTACAACAACCCCATCAGTCGGAGGCCTATACATTACAAGTTACTTTACCTAAATCACATTCACAACACAAAAAAGAGACAACAAAAATTGTTTGAACATCTACACTCTACTCTTTACATTACTATTTCAATTTATAATTTTTCAACCACAACAAATACTTTTCACCCTTTTACATGTTTTGTAGGACAACACATTACAACGAGGAACTCCCTCTAAGTAGCAAACTATGGCAGGTTAGTGGAATGTCAAGCATCACTAGATACATCAAGGAATCACCTTCAAAACTCTACTTGACTCGATTTTCAAAAGTTCGGCTTCGAATTTCACTTATAACTCTTTCATGTCTCAATCCATTATAACTCGACACTGGGCAATTTTTTTGAAAATTCATCTCTCTACCATAGGTCTTCAGTAAAAATTGCTACGGAGAATTTCTCATTCAAGTTTCTTTAGAACTATATCCCATCCCTCTATTCGTGCTAATCTCTTCATTCCTCATCACTTAAGAGATTTCAGTAATTCGATACTGGGGCAAATTTTAATCAAAATTTGCTATGTGAACATTCTCGAACTACACATAGACTGATTTCTCATGAAACCTGAGATATGTAGGCATCTTAGAAGACAGAGTTTGGCCATAATCCCGTTGACATTTCTTGTCAAATTGTTGCTGAAAGCATATTTTGGTGGTCGTCCAAAATTGGATTGTGTCAATATTTCTTTGTCCACGTCTTCTCTACTCTCCTCCATGGACAAAGAAACAGGGAAGTTGTTGACACCCAGTTTTGACTCTCCATATTTAATTAATTAAGCTTCCATAATAATAATAATAACAATAATAACAATACTTAAACTATATATATATGTATATATATATGATGAACTTTTACAAGAATATGATAGTAAAATATATATGTTACGAAATTTTGTAGGAATATGAAAAACATTTTTTTTAAATATAGTTTTTTTTATCTTATTCAATAAATTAATTTCATAAATATTATTTCTTATAAAAATTTAAAAATATTATATAAATATTACTGCTTACTTTCTCATTTTTCGAATTTACGTCAAATAAATATCGTTCTTAAGGGTTAACTCATTTTTCTAATTAAATATAATTTCTATTGTTACAATAAATATTTTTCGTACAGTTTTTCAAAAAAAAAATAGGAAGCTTAATTAATTAATGAGTTTCTAAGTCGTACTAATTTAATTTTGAAGAATGATTAATTTTGTCAAATAAGCTAATCTTGCGAAATAATTATTTTAAATTAAATAAATTATGGTTGTTGTAAAATTGAAGAAGAAAAGAACAATATAAAGATGAAGACAAGAATAATATAGGATAAGAGGAACAATATAAAATCACTTTCTTTCTTTCAAGTGTTCACCCAATCTTTAAGTGTATTCAACATTATTCTCAACACCACTATTCATAAGATTACATTGAGGAATACCAAAAGGTGTCATAAACATTACATTAAACCTTGAGAATTACTACCCATTAATGAGGAAATAAACCTAGGAGTTATGGTCATCTATTGGACAATATTATCAACAACATTACCACCAATAAAGTATTAAATTAACCTAGGAGTTATGGTCATCCATTTGACCACATTATCAACAACATTACTACTCCCTTGGATGACCATTGATAATATGCCTCATTAAAACCTTACTAAGAAAAAATCCTGTTGGAAAAAAAATCTTAGTGGAGGACAAAAGATTACACATATCGTAATACGTTTTTTTGCTGCCTCATTAAAAACCTTGCCAGGAAAACCCATTGAGATAAAACCTATGCCAAGGGAAAAAGAGTGCAGCGCGTAGTTTACTCCCCCTGTTGCAAACATCATTTAATTTCTTGGAGAAGACACATTCTTATCTTGAACAACAACTTTTCAAATGTTGAGGTTGATAATGCTTTAGTGAAAAAAATCCGCTAAATTATCAATTGGGCGAATATGTTGAACATTTATTTCACCTCTCTTCTCAAGATCATGAGTGAAAAAGAATTTTGGTGAAATGTGTTTTGTTCTATCTCCTTTAATGTATCCTCCCTTCAGCTGAGCTATACATGCAACATTGTGTTTGTACAATGTAGTTAGAATATCCTTTTTCATAGGAAAACCACACATTTCTTTAATATATTAAGTCATTGATCTCAACCAAATACACTCCCGACTTGCTTCATGGAGGGATATTATTTCTGAATGATTTGGGGAAGTAGCAGCTAATGTTTGCTTCATTGAACACCAAGATATAGCTATGCCTACTTATGGAAATAAATAGCATGTCTGAGATTGAGCTTTATGTGGATCAGACAAATATCCAGCATCTGCATAACCAATCATTTCGGACTTTGATTTATTAGAAAAAAATAATCCCATATCAATGGTTCCTTGAAGATATCTGAATATATATTTGACTCCATTCCAATTTCTCTTTGTTGGGGATGAGCTTAATCTTGCCAGTAAACTTCCTACAAAATAGATATCTGGTTGAGTATTATTGGCAAGATACATTAGCGCCTCAATGACAGTAAGATATGAAGTTTCATCACCAAAAAGCTCTTCATCATTTTCTTGAGATCGAAATGGATCTTTATGTATGTCAAGCGATCTCACAACCATCGGGGTACTCAATGGATGTGATTTATCCATGTAAAATCGCTTTAAAATGATCATTCATTTCAAATTCTTTTGTTAAACATTCAACAACTTTTCAAAGCTCTTTAGGAGTGCCAATGATATTTAAATCATAAACACAACATTATAACAAAATCAGATCCATACCTTTTTATAAAAATACAAGGACAAATAGGGTCATTTTTATACTCTTCCTTTAGCAAAAATTTGCTAAGACAATTGTACCACATCCGCCCTGATTGTTTCAATCCATATAAGGATTTCAGAAGCCTTATCAAACAAGTTTTTTTGCAAATTTTAATATGCTTCAGACACATTGAATGCTTCAAGAATTTTCATGAAAATATCGTGGTCCAATGAGCCATATAAATAAGATGTGACAACATCCATTAGACACATTTCAAGCTTTTCATGAACTACCAGATTTATTAGATACCTGAAGGTATTGCATCTACCACAAGAGAATATGTCTCCACATAATCAATGCCAGACCTTTGCGAAAAACCTTGTGCCACAAGTCGTGCTTTATATCTTACGACTTCACCTTTTTCATTTTATTTTCGCACAAAAACCCATTTGTACCCCACTGGATTGACACCTTCAGGTGTTCGGACTATTGGTCCAAAAACTTCACGTTTTTCAAGTGAGGTTAATTTCGCTTGAATTTCGTCCTTCCATTTTGGCCAATCATTTTTCTGTCTGCATTCATTGACAGATTTTGGTTCAAAATCCTCAGCTTGTTGCATTATTTCAACAACAACATTATAAGCAAAAATGTTATCCACCACAATATTATTTCGATTTCACATTTTTCTCATCGAGACATAACTTATTGAGATTTCTTCATTCTCATTATTTTCAGTTATTTGGACCTATTCTGTAGTCTTATCATTTGTTATGTCTCGGAGCTCTTCTTGAGGAATTTCCTCCCTGATATGATCTTCATAATCATTTGTTCCTTTTCTTTTTCGAGGGGTTTTATCACTTGAACCAATTGGCCTACCACGTTTTAAACTTGGTTTAGACTGATTTTCTTTAACAATTTGTCCTGCCGGGACATCAACTCGAACTAGAGCATTTGCAGCTGGAATATAAGATTTAGTAGCCCTTGGAATGTTAGTAAATGCATCTGGCAGTTGGTTTGCAATATTTTTCAAATAAATCATCTTTTTAACTTCTTGCTCACACATGATTTGTTGGAGGATCTAAATGAGATAGGGATGAATTCCAATCTATCTCTTTTTTCAACTGCTTATGTTCACTCCTTAATGTTGGTGTACTGATTAATCGAAATGACAATCAACGAATCTTGTCGTAAATAAATCTCCTGTCATAGGTTCAAAATATTTTATAATAGAAGGAGATTCATACCCAACATACATCCCTAACCTTCTTTGGGGACCCATCTTTGTGCGTAGCAGTGAGGCAATTGGACTATATACCGCGCACCCAAAAATTCTAAGATGGGAAATATTTGGGTCATAACCAAAAGTCAACTGTAATGGAGAGAATTCATGATAACTAGTTGGCCTTGTGTGCACCAATGTAGCAGCATACAAAATAGCATGCCCCCATATTGAAACAAGCAATGTTATCCTCGTTAGCAATGATCTAGCTATCAATTGGAGGCTCTTAATGAAAGACTTTGCTAGACCATTTTGAGTATGAACATGAACAACTGCATGTTCAATTGTTATCCTAGTGGACAAATAGTAATCATTAAAGGCCCGCGATGTAAACTCACCAGCATTATCAAGATGAATTGTCTTTATTGCATAATCTACAAATTGTTCTCTTAATCTTATTATTTGAGCCAACAACCTCGCAAAAGCCATATTGCGAGTTGATAATAAGCACACATGTGACCATCTTGTAGATGTATCTGTCAAGACCATATAATATTTAAATGGGCCACATGGAGGGTGAATTGGTCTTCATATATCACCTTGTATACGTTTCAGAAATGCAGGTGATTCAATCCCAACATCAGATGTTGATGGTTTAATAACGAACTTTCCTTGAGAACAAGCAACACAAGAGAATTCCTTTGATTGAAGAATTTTCTGATTCTTCAAACCATGGGCTATTCTCAATAATTGTGCGCATCGTATTATAACCGGGATGGCCCAATCGGTCATGCCAAATGATAAAATCATTAAGATTAGTAAACCCTTTGTTTACCTTGGCATGTGATTCAACCATACTAATACTTGTATTGTACAACCCAGAAGAAAATACGGGTAATTTTCATGCACATACTTTTACCCCATTTTTACAGTAGTAATATAAAGGTATTCAACATTTCCTTCATTGCCAGTCTCAACATGATAGCCATTTTGGAGAATAACCTTGATACTTAACAAGTTTCTTTGAGATTTACTACAGTACAATGCATTTTTAATTGTTAATATTATTTCCCCAGGTACTAATAAGGTCGTTCTTCCAGAGTCCTCAATTAATTTTGCACTACCAGTTATTGTATTAACATAAGCCTTTTTTCATAATCAAATTAGAGAAATATTTATTTTCTCTTAAAATAGTGTGAGTTGTAGCACTATCAAGAAGACATATATCTCCATTACTCATCTTGAACCAATTGAAGACCGAGGAATTTTATTAATCTCACGAGAAATGTTGTTCAGCCTTGAGACTTCATGCTGATAACCTGTTGTAAAATTTAAGAACAAAAGAACAATATAAAGATGAAGACAAGAAAAATATAGGATAAGAGGAACAATATAAGATAACTTTCTTTCTTTCAAGTGTCCACCCAATATTCAAGTGTATTCAACATTATTCTTAACACCACTATTTATAGGATTACATTGAGGAATACCAACGGATGTCATAAACATAACATTAAACCTTGAGAATTACTACCCATTAAGGAGGAAATAAACCTAGGAGTTATGGTCACCCATTTGACCATATTATCAACAACATTACTACCAATAATGGATGAAATTAACCTAGGAGTTATGGTCATCCATTTGACCACATTATCAACAACATTACTACTCATAAAGGAGAGAATTAACCAAGGAGTTATGATCATCCATTTAACCACCAAAATGATTTACAACAGTTGTTTAATAAAGAAGAAGGTTACATTTTTAAATGGGTTAATTTAAGCAAACTTGGCAATCCAAGTCTCTCATATTCAACCAATTGCCTCATGCCACGTAGGTGAGCACATGGATTGTGCTTCTTAAGCTTTAATCTCAACCCTCTATTTCGATATAAGAGACTTAGATAGATCAAAGGCAAGTACATGGATTAATTTAAAATCTTTATTTTTGTCAATCGTCCGATCAAACGATCAGACGGTCCAAATTAGACCGCAGACTTTTCAATCCTTTCCCAGAAACCCGATCCAACGCTACCATTCTTCACTCTCCAAGATCCCAACGTCTTCTTCACTTCTTCCAGAAAATACGACTGCTCCCTCCTTGTTTCCCAGATGCTCATCTCCCATTGCCTCTGCCGAGAACGACTAGGGACCCCAGAAAATGTTAAGTTCAGGCGGTCTCTTGCTTTATGACTCTGTCAATCACTCAACCCCCTTCAAATTGACATGAAAAGTTGATTCTTAAGAAATTTTCTTCCCCTTCATCATTATTCCTTTCGTTTATCTCAGATTTGGCTTTCTAAGAATTCAAATTTTGAATTTTTGAGGCCAATGGTAGCCACAATTTGGCTATAAAAGTAGTCATTTGATTCTGATCAAAATCCATCCAGATATCAGAGAGATTCACCAAGGAACAAAAACTTAACAAAAAGATTTTCGAGTTCAAAATTAGCTCATCTCCTTATGCTTCCATTTTTTGTCCATAGTTGGAATCTTGACGTCAAAGCTCTAAGTTTGTTGCTCAACACAAGGTAATTTTTTTTCAAATTTTGATGGTTCTAGTTAATACTTTTTTTACCGATAAAAACTAGTTTCATTATTTTTTCTCTTTTGTAAATAATATTTTTACAGCATCCTTCTTGCTTCCTATATATGGTATGTCTTTAGTTGTTGTGATTATGTAGGATGTTGCTGACCTCCATTTAAGAATTGTGATTTTTGAGTTTTTAAACGCCCATTTCCCGTGCTTAGATGTGACTTCACAAAATTTTACGTTATTACTTGAAGAATCTAGCTTTAATGGTTTTCTCTTCGAGCATGATACAATCTTATTTTGAATAGTGCTTCAGAATGATATGAGCCCCTGTTTTCTAGCATAACCTAGACTTCTTGACACCTTGTTCTAATCCTATATTTTTCTTTGTTCAAAATCTAACATTTGTGTTAGCCTAAGTTTCAAACCGAAGCTTATGGCAGATTGTCTTAGGATTTTTCTATGCTTAGAAGAAGGTCTTACCAATTTGTATCTATCTATTTATACATACATATATTTTTCAGTTTGAATATGTTGAAAGTTGTAACCAATATGGGGCTGCTCGTTTTGATCTCTTTCTAGAGTTTATTTTTGTGAAATCTACAAGGTTGCTATTTGTAAATTGTGGAAATCTACAGCTGCTCATATCGTTAATGTAAACTCGAGTTAGAATCATCTGAGAAAGCATAATACATGTTCATATTGCTGCTTTCGAGTTCAACAACACGATTTCATAAGACGTTTAGCCTGATTTGTGTTGCTCTCTGTTCCTAAGTATCATTCAAGGTTAGGCCGATGTGCTACATCTTAGAAATTTCCTACATTATCTTGTTGTTTTGAGAGTTAGATTTCGCTTAAAGTTTGAGGAGTATCAATTCTAATTTTTTTTTACTTCTTTAAGTGTAACCAAGCTTTTGTCTAAAAATTCCCTTTTTAAAGTATGGCTGCTGGTTCATTTACACTATGAGATCAATTTCACCTCTTATGTTGATCTTTTGTGGATGGTAGTGTCCTCATAACATCCTCTATTCTTGTGAAATGTTGATGCTATGTTTACGGCTTCATTGACATCACTGTAGGATCCTTCTTCTTCTTATAACCTTCTCTCTAAAATGACATCTCTTACTATGAAAAATAGGATTTAAAGCATTCTCCTTCAAGTTCTTTTTCTTAATTT
Organism: Solanum verrucosum; assembly: GCF_900185275.1. Classification (NCBI taxonomy): domain Eukaryota; kingdom Viridiplantae; phylum Streptophyta; class Magnoliopsida; order Solanales; family Solanaceae; genus Solanum; species Solanum verrucosum. The sequence continues at coordinate 3,220,150 of NW_026020303.1, read as the reverse complement.
TGTTAAAGAACTGTTTAAATATTGTTAAGGCTTATCAATTTCAAGTTTATTCTCATTTTAGAATAATTCTACAATTTTGTCCTTGCTGCCTCATGGTTTATTTTAAGTTTCATATGTCAAACTCAAAATCCATATGATATTAAGTATGTGCTAGTTATGAGTCTTCAATTGTTTTTCTCGTTAGAATAAAACCACCACGAGCATCTTCAAAATCTTTTTTTAACTAAACTAATCAACTTAAAGGATCTCCCTTTCACAAATGGGTTGTCCCAAATCGCTTAATAGGTCTTTGTTGTTTCATAGAAATCTGACCAGAATATGTCATTAATATTAATTCTCTTTTTAGCAAGACTATTAGTTGCATGTTGTCCGTTGTCTTAAAATTAGCTAATTGAATATTTATTGAATTTGTTTTGTACTTGCTACTTTTGTTTTCACATCAGATTCTTTGCTTACTTATTATTTCCTTAGTATTGTATTAAAATAGGTGCAAGAGTCTTAAAGTTAGAGTATATGATGTAGTTTTATCAAGCCATAAAAGGAGTTAGCACTGGTTTTAACTTAACTAAGTAAACTTGACTTTGAATTACAGCTTGGTGTCCTTGTTATTTTCCATGTAAATTTAGTCTATTGTTGTGAGTTGTGCTTCATTTTTCCATTATTTGATATTTATGTGATATTTTGTTACTTCAAACCTCAACAGGGTAGCATGAACGTCCTCTTATATTACTTAGTCTAATTTAACTTAGTTACCTAAGTCCAATTTAAACTAGTTACGTTAGTTACCATTACCTTCTTTTTTTTCTCTTCTCATGTTTCTAATTTGTTGCTTCATTTGGTGCCTTAAGTTTCATGTACAACAGAGGGCTGGAGTTTCTACTTTGGAACTCGTTTTTGGCTCACAATATTGGGCCAATAACACTTAGGGATCGTTTGGTAGAGTGTATAAAAATAATACCAATAGAGTGTATTAGTAATGCAAGCATTAGTAATGCATGTATTAGTTATACTTGTATTAGTTATGCATAGATTATTTCTTATGCATTGTTTGGTTTGTTGTATTAAAAATAGTATGCATTGTATAAAAATATTTATTTACAAAAGTATCCTTCACAATTATGGTAGAAAAGATGTAAAAGTACTTTTGAGGGGTAATTGAGTCTTTAACCATATTAATGCATGCATTAAATCCTTTGCATTACTAATACCATGGATTTCTAGGTATTAGTATATACTCCTCAATACACAATAGAGTGTATCACTAAAGCAAGCATTAGTTATACATACAATGAAAACTTGCACCAAACAAGGAATTACTATTACATATAATTGATGCATGCATTATTTTTGCTAATACACTCTACCGAATGACCCCTTAGGATCATCGCAATACTTGAAGTGTCATAAGTAGGAGTCCAATATTTCTTAGCCCTCCCTTTTACGACTTTGATTATATTGTTTTGATATGTTGACTAACTCTTATATATATTTACACAACTCTAAGTTGTGATATATTGATCTCATGCTTCTTTTTTATTTAAGTTTACTTGTGCGACACAATATTATTTTTCGAGAATTTAGCGGTTTGCTACAAATCCTTGGAAATACTTTTAGAGCAAATAATACAAAAAAAATTCTTGAAAATAGGTTAACTTCTTAAGTTTACTTATCCATATTCTTTTAGGTCTTTTAAGTTAGGAAGAAGGAAATTAACATTCATTTAGGCCTTTCATTTAGGCTTCTTAAGTTAAGGAAAATAAAACTTATGGTTTAGAACTTAAGAAAGGAAAACTTATACTTTAGAATTTCCAAAGGAAGTTTCAAAAAAGGCTAAATTAATATTCATTTAGGCCTTTGAGTAAGAGAAAAAGGAAAACTCATTGATTGGGACTCCCAAATGAATTTGAGATTAGTTTAAAGGCTAAAATAATTACCTTTAGAAATATATAAGGCTAAAATAATCACCTTTTGGTATTAAGGCTAAAGTAATTACCTTTTAGAATTATTTTTTAAGATAATAAGTAAGGAAGTATGCCTATATGTTTTTAACAAAATTAATGTAACTATAGAATAGGTCCAAATAGCTAGACCTATTTTATATTACATCACCCCCTTTATGTAAGAAATATATTTTCTATTATCACTTTTCAAATTAATATTGCTAAAATATTTTAATTTCTTAACATGCTACCTCAAGATTTTGGATATGACAAGATGTTCAAAAAATACAAGGTACATACATATATATGTCATGCATATAAAGTATAAATTATATATTTTTTTCACAGTTTTCTCTATACATGACCTATTTTTATGTTATATATGCCATATTATTTTTCTCATATCTACTATTCTTTTTACGTATATTATTTACCTTTTTTTTAATTATAAATCCTACACTTTAATATATATGTTATTTTTATTACATATGTACCTATCATCATTTTCCCTACATGTAAATAAAGTAATAAGTTTCATATTTTTTAAACAACATACATATATACTATACTAGCTAAGATCACAAACTTTATATAATATTTTAACATTTAGTATCACTATTATTTATTTTATTTGTTTATTTTTTTAAAATTCTATTTTACATATTTTCATTCAAATCATATATCACACATACTATTATATACTCATTTCGACTATTATCTTATTTTATATTTCATTACGTCTTAATTCTATATATAAATAAAACGACAAATTTTCATATCCTTTAAACTCAACATTTGTATATTTTGGATAAATTTATATAAGACACATCTAATTTTTCAACATATAAAATTGTCATATATTTTAAGTGAATTTATTTATTTACTTATTTATTATAGTGTAGGATAAATATGCTACTATTTTATAGACATATATATGTCATACCTTGTATTTTACTCTTTTTCTTAAACTAACGAAATTTACTTATCATAAATTTTTAAGCAAATAATTGAATAAATTTCCTAATTATTTTTCCTAAATTGAGTTTAAGGACTATCTTCGATAGGCACTGAGGGATGCTTAATACCTTCCCCTCGAGTAACCAAAATCCTTAAAATCTCACCGATTTTTTGCAAATTAAACGGAGTATACATTTACATATAAAAAAAATGGTTTTCCTAATATTTTCCTATAAATTAGGCTGTGACTCAAAAACAAAATAATTTTCAAAAAATCAGAGTGACAACCATGTTATGTTGTGAAATGTTTCAGCTAGTTCGAAATAGGGTGCAACAACTTGGCAACTCTGTTGGGGACCTTACTTAGATTTTAACCGTATAAAACTTAATTTAGGAATAAGATTTGAGATTAATTTTTAATTGCAGCTTAATATTTACTTTACCGAAATGATATATTGCTTTGATTGAAAGGTCGCAAGTAAAATCCAAACTTGTTCCTTATTTGTTTTAAAATACTACTTGCTACTGCTTTTCCTACACTGTCATTTGTGCTTTCTATTGAGTCTTTGACCATACCTATACACACACACTTGTTCACGCAAAGGGTGTCTCACACTCCTCCAAAACTTTCTTTCACTTCCTTAGTATTAGAGTTGGTGCAATTAAGATAGTGCGCCTTCTCGCAATTACTCAGTCCCACTCTCAATCATCTAGGAAAAAATCCTACTCTAGAAATAGGTCATGTTGCATAGCCTTAGGCAAGACAATATAAGGTATTGTCGTTCCAGTTAGGAAACTACCTACATGTCAATGAGTTTCTTCTTTAAAACTTGACGACATACATTTTGTGTGAAATTGATATGAATGATCCAAACTAAATCACATAACGGATTTGGAGCAGATAAACTTATCATACCATTTATCTTCCTTTGAGATGAATAACAATCAGGACTTGCCAAATATCCAAATGATTGTTTCAGCCCTACAAAATCTACAGAATTGGTGGCAGAACATCCATAGAATACACGAAGCTGAGATTCGAGGACACGAGGCAACAAAGTCTACATAACTAAGTTAATGGGGTTTTGGGACCCAAACACAGTGACTTTCAAATTCTCAAATTTTGAGATTACTCCCACGTTGGAGGAGTTCAGTAGTTTTACTGAACTACTAATCAAAGGAAGGTTGCTAATGATCCAATCAAGTCATATGTCCAGGTGATTTTCTAAGTCTCCTAGAACTGCATATCTTTTCGTCTTTAAGACACGTAGACAACGAAAATTCAAGATATATTACCTTTTTCAAAGGTTTGGGAGTCTTGAAGGTTATGATGAACATCAACACGAATTTGCATGCACCCGTGGAGCATGGGTGCATTTGAGGCCAAGGGTATTCATGATGGCTTTTTTGGGGATCATGGTCTTCCCCATGTGGTCTCATTCTGTTGACATCAATATATTGCCGATGATTATGAGCATTTTTGACAATCCATAAAGATATTCCTTGGTACACATGATTCTCACTGAGGTATTTCGATCATTGACAGTGGACGAGAGGGCATAATTTCTTCGTAGGATGCAATATGTTGTTATAGATCTGGGCGATGGAACACTTCTATTGTCGTGATCCATAGATGGATTACTGCATTGATGCTCGTAATATGATTAAAATCCATGAAGATCACCTCCGATATTGGGTGGTCACGCCGACAAGAAGGGAAAAGTGGTACACATTTTTGAACAACTTTACGAGAGCTACCATCTAATGGAAGCTTTCTTGGATAAGAGGATTGGCATTTGCAAGGACTCAACATTTGTTATTTATCGAGTTGATTGGGCTAAGGGGAATTCAACCATATGCACCTCTTCGAGTTATGCGGCAATTTAGAGTTGTCCAAGACATTCCTCTATGGTCGATCATGGGATTATATGAGGATGCTTTCACTTCAGTCTTACTAGCGCGGATATGAAATTTGCATTTCGTATGGGAATGTGTGGTTGATTTAAACATGGGAGAAGAAAGCTGGTGTACACCATATTATTACGCTTGGCGGACTATTGTGAGTCATATGGTCCAAGTGTACAAAGGACCAGGGGTTTGTAGATAACTAAAGGATTGATTGCGTTAGAGAATCTGTGCTTCCTCGCATGGAACTCACTTGTAACACCTACGATTCGAGAGAGGGCACACGAGCATGTTAGAACTTTAAGGTTCCATCCCACAAAATCCAACTGCAGCCCGTGGATTGGACCACAGACCGTAGGTGGGTCTGTGGATAGGCCACCAAGAAGTTGTTAAAGGCAGGGACCACGACTAGACCCACAAATTGTTGATGGGTCCACCACTCGTGGCTAGGGAGCCGTAGGTCATACCCAAAATCTCTGAAGTTACTGACGAGTATGCAGGATGGACCATTAGTTAGTACACGGTTCGTCAGTCCTAAAGTCGTGGGTGGGTTTCGACAGTTAGTGTTAGGGGTACTTTGGTCTTTTCCTAATTATTTTATCTCTATACTACGTCATTTTTCGTATGTCTAATACCCCTATATAATTGGTTTTAACCCCTAAATTAGTTCATTCAAGTCATTCTATTGAAATTCTAAAAGAATACCAATGTTCTTCCTCTCCACAATATTTCTCTCTCTAGAACTTGAAGAAAAAGAAGAAGATTGAAGCTAGGGTTAAAGGTTAAAGTTTCCATTCCTCAATCATTTAGTGGGCTTTTATAGCAAGTATTATAACTTATCATCCATAGAATCCTTGCATCCATAGAGCCCCCAAGTTCTCCCTATTGAAAAGTAGAATTCTCCAATTTGAATTAAGGTTTTCTTCTAAGTTGTGGGTCTTTGTATATGTTGATTCAATTGAGTGAATCATGATTGTATATTCATGAATCGAGTGGATTCTATGCTATTAGGATGAATTTCCACGTGCCTATGCCTAACCCATGTTTCTAAGTAGAAATTGATGTAAATGGATTTTATGCTATGGAAGGATAAATTATGGGCTTAGATGTATTCTTATAGGATTGATAAGGTACATTATGGATTGCGTTTTGATTGAAGCATATGTGATGAATTATGGTAAGAATGGCTTTGAGAGTAAAGCTTATGCATTAATTGTTGATTGTTGACGTGATTGTTATGGAAGGGCTTATTCCCACATGATTTCCTTTATGTATGTATGAAGGTGAAAGGCTTTATCACATTGAATGATTCTTGGTTGAAAGGCTTGCTCACCTAAAATGAATCTAAGTTAAAAGACTATGAAATTGATGAGGCTAGAGGATTACCCTTGACCTCCAAATTAAGATAGAATATGAGGCGAGTACCCATATTCCTTAGAACAAAATATGAGGCAAGTACCCATATTTCTTAGATTGAATAAATGGAGACTACCCTTATTCCATGAAGTTTAACAAGAGGCGACTATCCACTTTCCTATTATGTAAGTTAGACAAGGGGCGACTACCCATGATCCTAAGTATGAATTGGGCTAGAGGCGACTACCCATGGTCCCAAAGTAAGAAGGATAAGAGGCGACTACCCATGATCCTTATAGTTAGGCAAGTGGCGACTCCCCATGTTTTTCAAATTAAGCTATAAGGTGTAAAATGTAATGATGAATGAGTATCTTGGATTGTTGCTGGAATCGCCTTCCATGATGAATAAGATTGGAGGCGGTTTCCCAAGTCTTGGCCAAGTATGAATTGAGGTTACTTCAAGAAGTACTCCTCCCGTGATATGATGATCTATTATGTGCATTAATTATGCTTTATACCTTATGTTGTCTAATGCTTATGTTTATGTTATGTTTATGCAAGTTATCATATTTAGTACATCTCTGTACTAACGTATACTCTTGTCTACATTTCTTATCCAAATGTAGGGTCCGACAATATCGATTCTCATCCCCGTGGCTAGGATCTTTAATAGAGGCAAGACTTGAAGATTGGTGAGTCCTCATAGCATTAGAGGATTTTGCCACTATTTTCTTATGTTCTCTTATTTTAGTTCTTAAACATTGTTGCATGGGTTGTGTCCTAAGATCTATTGTTTTAGATGGTTTTTGAGATAAGTGTATCAGACTTTCGCTTTTGAAATACAAAACTTTGATTGTCTTGAAATGTTTTAAATTTTCATAAATTTCTATTATCTTGACTATGAAAACTAAGTGTCTTGTATGAGGCCTCTCGGGTCTTGTACGCCATGTTAAATCTAGGGGGTACCTATGGGTCGTGACATCACTGCACCCATGTACAATCAAATAGTTCATGGATCCGTCATTTATTTAATCCATGTGGTTGAGCAAGATGAAGAAGACCGAGAAGAAGACGCAGAGAGGACCCTGAAGACCCAGAAGACTATCCTGAAGAGGACCCTGAAGAAGACTCATTAGAGGATCCCGATGAGGACCTAGAGGAGGATCCAAAACAGGACCCAGAAGAAGAGGTGGGGGAAGACCATATGGAGGTTTCTGAAATTGGTTCTAACATCTATGACCCGAGAGATGGAGGGGTGATAGACATATCACCCGAGCGCGATCATGAAGAGTCTCCAGAGTACCACACATGGCCTTATTATGATGTGGACAATGAGGATGCTCCAACTTGGCCCTAGATTGCCTTTCTTCTTTATACCCTTTCGTACCTCCCCAAAGTGTCGTGTCGGCTATCCCTCTTGTATGCCTTGTGGCACCCCTGTACTTTCATTTCTTAGGCCTCTGATTGCCTACCTCATTGTAATACCCAAGACTGCCTTTGATCAATGAAGTTATGTTTGATCCAACTACAAAAATGTGTTCAAATGGATCGTTTATTATCAAACTAATTGTAACGTAGGCCTACCTCAGCCAAAAATAGGTTCTACATTAGGACTCATTTTGAATGTCGCTAAGTTAGCCTATATGTGTGTTACACTTGCATATTTATTACATCTTTCAATATCTCCCAAACTAACATGGTTTCTCTTTTTCTTTCTTTTCTTTTGTTTTTGTTCATGATTTATTCAAAAAAGTACATCTATTTGTGTCGACTTGCAAACTAGCAGACTCACGATGCATCATTCTATCAAAATGAAAGATGATCGATAGAGACAAGTTCAATGCTACCGCAAACATAATATACCTATTGAGAACCTCGAAGGTTCTCGAAACGTAACATATATTCAAAATGAAGAGAAAATGGCTCACATGGACCAAGAACTTGAGATCTTGAGGGGAGAATTACATCAAGTGCGAGACTTGGCTAAACTGTCAGTTACCACTCTCCCAACTTTTAAGATGCCTATGTACTTCCCAAAGGCTGAATTTCCTTCCGTCGACTTACCAAATCAGCCAGGACAAACTCAACACGTTTCTTCTCATGGTCGAGTTCCATTAGCTTCTCCAACCGCAGTCAGGACCGTTATTGACCTCTCTAATCGCGACCCTACCATACCTATAATATAGCAGATACTTGGGAAACATGTCACCGCTCTCTATAAGCCACATGTTCCACCCGTATATACCGATGGACCTCCTACCTTCACAACGCCAGCTGTGGTTAATGTCCCGTATGAAGTCGATCAATATGCAGAAATGGAGAAAAATGCTCGGTTGAAAGAGGATGCATTGATAAATGCCAAACTTAATGCCTTTTTCTGCACGTCTTTCAGCTATGTCTTCAAATCTCCGCGTCTGAACTTAATTCCTGAAAACATGAGAAAAACACATAAGAACTAATACAAATTGGCCCTAGACACACACAACTCTCAAGTCAAATGTATTAACAATAACGTAAACTCACAGTATATCACTACTTAGCTCGCCCTTTGCTCCAGAACCTAGGCCAATGGGACAGCCCCTTAGGCAATCACAAGGGCACAAGGGCGACTTGCCCAACCCTTTGGGTGATCAAGCATCCCCATCACCAAAAGGTCCCTCAATGAACAAGGTTTAATCCACTCAATCTTTCTAGCCTAGACCCTTGCTTGCACCCAAGGCTTTCTCCTTGCTCAATTAAGTTCTTAAACAGCCTAGACATCAACTTAAGGTCACACTAACCCACACGACGAGGCTCTAGTTCAACCTATTATTTTGCGAGTCATTACACTTGTCCTTGCTGCCTCGTGGTTTATTTTGAGTTTCATATGCCAGACTCACAATCCATCTGATATTAAGTATGTGCTAGTTATGAATCTTCAATTATTTTTCTCATTAGAATAAAACCAACACGAGTATCTTCAAAATATATATATTTTTTAAAACTAAACTAATCAACTTAAAGGATCTCCATTTCACAAATGGTTGGTCCCTAATCACTTAATAGGTGTTTGTTATTTCATAGAAATTTGACCAGAATATGTCACTAATATTAATTCTCTTTCTAGCAAGACTATTAGTTGTATGTTTTCCCTCGTCTTAAAATTATCTTGTTCAATATTTATTGGATCTGTTTTGTACCTGCTACTTTTGTTTTTATATCAGATTCCTTTCTTACTTATTACTACCTTAATATTATCTTAAAATGGGTGCAAGAGTCTTAAAGTTTGAGTATATGATGTAGTTGTCTCGACCCATTAAGGGAGTTAGCACTAGTTTTAAGTTAACTGGGTAAACTTGACTTTGAATTACAGCTTGTTGTCCTTGTTATTTGCCATGTAAATTTAGTCTATTCTTGTGAGATGTGCTTCATTTTCCCATAATTTGATGTTTACGTGATATTTTGTTACTTCAAACCTCAAGAACCGCATGAATGTCCTCATATATTACCTAGTCCAATTTAACTCAGTTACCTAGTCCAATTTAAACTAGTTACCTTATTTACCATTATCTTTTCTTTTTCTTTTTCTCTTCTCATGTTTCTAATCTGTTGCTTCTTTATGTCTTATGTTTCATGTACAACCGGAGGGCTGAAGTTTCTACTTTGGAACTTATTTTTGGCTTAAAATATTGGGTCAACAACATGTAGGATCATCGCAATGGTTGGTGTCACGACTCGAGCCTACACCCTAAACGTGATCGACACTCGAGAACCATTGCTGATCCTAAGCGAACCTTCATCCTGGCTGACTACAAGTGGAAGACTAACTCAAGAATACAAAGCTTAAAACTGAATAAAATTCATTGGAACTCAAATACAAAGCTTTAACTAAAATGATCAACTCTGAATATAATAGAACATTCAACTAGCCAAAAATAGGCAACTCAAGTCTTTAAAACATTTAACAAGATAAATGCAATAGACTTTTCAAACACAATTGTCTATCTATGAAGCCTCTAAATGACAAAGATGAAAGTCGAGACAAGACCCACGACATACTAACTAAATTGAAAGTAAATGGAACCCTCCAGAAGCAAGGAGGCTCACCATTGCTAACTCGAACTGCAAGTGGTCTCAAAGAAACTTCTGTTGTTGACCCTGAATACCTGTATCTGCATCAGAAAAGATGCAGGCCAAATGGCACCAATACATGGAATGTACGAGCATGTAAGGAGAATTCTAAAGCATAAACACAAGATTGAACTGATGGAAAATAAACATACTTACCTCTTCTCAACTCAACTCAATCTCCCCTCAAGAATAGGATACTCAACTCAAGGAAACACAGTTCAACTCAACTTAGAGAATAGGGCTCAACTCAACAATAAGATACTCAACTTTGTGAAACATGGTTCAACTCAATAATAAGATATTCAACTCAGTGAAATAAGGTTCAAGTCAATAATAAGATACTCGACCCTGTGAAACATATTTCCACTCAACTCTGGATACTCAACTCAATATAAAGCAACAATAAAAGATGCAATATATGGAAAGCTTTGAAAACAGTAGATAGCAACTCAATGTATTATAACAAAGAATGTAACTTTGTTTGTATGCAAGAATAAAAAATAAACTTTGTTTGTATTTAAAAATACAAAATAAACTCGGTGGCAGATTCTCTAACCGACAATTATCACTATAAGCTATGTGATGATACAACGTCTAGCCCATGTGCCAAAACTATCCTATACTTTTCTAGGGTATATAACCTAATACTAAGTGGATCCACTAGTCTATGCTAAAAAAACATTAAGGAATCATCTAAAAAGTATGACCCTTTCTACCCACGTTGGTTACATGGTTTATGGGGGCTATGAGTTATCTGAACTTTCTCACATATCGGTGCTCAATACAACTCCCAAAATGTACCTAGCTCATATGTTTAAAAAATCATAACTCTTTCTGTGGTTTGAGATTATTACTAAAAAATCTCTCTTAAAAGAGAGCGTACTCAAAACTGCTCAATACTCTTTGGGAAATCTAAGTTTCCTCCTATTTTAAATATGAAAGCATTTACTCTTAGGAATACTTAGTTCCCATATATACATTTTGAAAAATGAACTCAACTTTACTCTCTCTTAAACTCAAATGATCATGTCTTAAAACAAGTTTAGAAAAAAATTGTAAAATACTTCTCGAAATAGGGTTCATGCCAAATTATGGACGTGAACGACCGTAACACCCCGTATCTGAAAAAGGGGATTCAGTCAAATTATAGAAGTTGCAAGTGCCAGGAATGGAGGCTAACCACTGACCGTAGGTGTGGTCCATTGGTTGGCCACCCTGCCAAAGTTTAGACGTCCAGGACCATGGCTCGACCTATAGACCATAGGTCAGACCACGGTTCGTGGTCATGGTCTGTGGTTCGAGGCCCAAATGTCATGTCTCTGACCACCATCGATGATCGTGCAAGAATGACCATAGGTCAGTCCATGGTCTGTCGATGGTTGGCCGTAGGTCAGGGTCCTTTTTCCCAAAATCTCTGAATCTATTGACGGTCAACCAGGACGAACTCTAGTTTAGACCACGGTCGTCGATTGTGGGCTAGTAGTTATTTATAGGGGAAGTAGCGTCTTTTCCTAATTAATTAATCCCTATACTATGTAGTTTTGCTTAAGTTTAAAACCCCTATATAAGCATTTTTACACCCAAATTCACCCCATTTAATTCATTCTTCCTAATTCCCAAAAAAATCAAATTACTCTCAAATATTCTCTCTCTAAAAATTGAAGAAGAAGAAGAAGATTCAACCTAGGATTTTAAGCTAAGGTTCCAATTCTTCCATTGAAGGCTAGAATTTTGATTCAAGGTATGGTAGTTTTCATCCATGAATCTCTTTCATTCATGGAATCCCCAAATTTCTCTATTTCAAAAGGTAAAATTCTCGAATTAGCTAGGGTTTTCTTCAATTACCATGGGTTCTTTTGATTATTGATCTTAATGATTGAATTATGTTCTAATATGCATGAATTTATGATTTACAATGCTTTTATGATGTTTCCCCTATGAACCTATGTAAACCCCCATGTTTCCAAATTGTTACCATATGATGTGGGTTGTTGATTATAAAAGAGGAGTTTTATGATCTAAAGCATGAAGTAATAGAATCGCATGAATTTATGATAAAAATCCCTATCTAATGCTTGATTTCTAGATTTGGTGATTGAAAGCAAGCTTTGAACATTGAAAGGGCAAAGTATGAGTTTTTGGATGATCTTATGAAAACTATGAAAATGTTTTAAGGGTGTTTTGAGAGTGAAGTGCCAATGTTGTTGTTGTGTTGTTTAAATGATATTCTCATAAACACTTACAACCAAGATGTGAAAGGTTTTCTCACATAGAAAGGATTCTTAGGTTGAAAGGCTATTCTCACCTAATTGAATCAAAGAGTAAGAGCTATGCTAATAAAACTAGCTTGGCTTAGTTGTCCAAGGACAACTTTCCATGAATGATAAGAATAAATAAGAATTGACTATTCTGTGGGACTTATGCTTAGATCGAGTGGATATTGATGTGAGATGGAAGCTCTTCCATTAGTAGAGGCCAAGTTTCTAGAAACAATCTCTTCAGATGGAAGCTCTCTCGTTGGTAGAAGCTGGGTTTCTAGTAACAATATCTGTATCCCATAAACTATGTGCCCTCATAAGATGATTAGCTAGTGATCCACTTAACCTAGAAGTTCATTGTTCTACTAAGGCAAGTAGAACAAACCTTTTTGGTGTGGGACACACGGGGGGATCATATAGCTCACATGGTCTCTATGTCGGTTAAGGCTAATTTTCCCACAACAAGACTTAAAGTGAACTAAGGTTACTCAAGGATTATCTCATATGTGTTCAAAGTTTTAAAGATGATTTAGCTTGCATTGACCACGTTATTATGACTTGTATTTTCTAGCTCTCTTATATCATGTTATAATTGGTCAATTGCATGTCATGAAATGAAATGTCACTTCTAAGCATGTTTTAAATGTTTTTATGCATGACTATTATACATAGTGCATTTTTGTACTAACACATATACTCTTGCCTACATTTTTCGCAAATGTAGGGTCCGACAGTCAGGGTCACCAATTTTGTGGCTAAGTGTTGAGTTCGAGATTTTTGAGCTTTGGCGAGTCCTCATGCTTCGAGGATGGATTTTATTGGTTTAGTTTCTTTATTGTATTCCCTTTTTGGACATGATGTATGGACTAGGCCAAATTTCATTTTATTGTATTAGTTGGCTATGATGAGACATGAGTTTAGACTTCCGCTTTTCTATAAAACTACTTTGGACTTAAAATGTTGTTGTACTCTTTATTTTTCTATTTCTTATGTTATGCAAGATAAGTGGCTTGTATGGAGTCCTTCGGGGTTCTATACGCCATGTTACATCTAAGGGGTAACCTTGGGTCGTGACAAACTTGGTAATCAGAGCACAAGGTTTAGAATGGTCCTAGAATGTCTCATAAGCCACGTTTAGTAGAGTCTTATTCATGAGTGTGAAGAGTGCCACATTTTTGAATGAGAGTCTACAAAATGATTAGGAAACTCCACTTTTTTCATTACTCTAAAGTCGTGCCATAGAGTTTAACTCTATAAAGTCTCTCTCCTAATCCTTATCCTATGCTCTACAAGATATATCTATGCAAAGAGCTTATAACAGAAGGAATGTGAGGGAGAACGTGGAACAAGAAGCTCCTCCCCAGGATCCTCCTCAAGCTCTGATCGATCCTTTGGCCGAACAAGTTACAAATGCGGAGTTTAGATCAAATTTTCAAGTGTTGGCTCAAGCCATGATGGCTTAAGCCAATAGAGAGGTGGTAGTCCCCGTGAACCCAAATATGGGTACGACGACTTCAATTATGAGGGACTTTATGAGGATAAACCCTCTGAATTTCAAGGCTCCAAAGTTGAGGAAGATCCTCAAGAGTTTATTGATGAGGTTTATAAGGTACTTGCTATGATGGGAGTGACTCCGAGAGAGAAGGCAGGATTGACCACTTATCAATTGAAGGGTGTTGCTCAAGTGTGGTACAACCAATGGAAAGAAGAAAGACCGGTAGGAGTGGTTCTCGTAAAGTGGGAAATGTTTAAATCTGCTTTTCTTGATAGGTTCTTTATCCTTGAGATGAGGGAAGTAAAGGTGCTTGAGTTCATTAACCTTCTTCAATGAAGTATGAGTGTAAGGGAGTATGCTCTAAATTCACTAAATTGTGTAAATACGCTCCAACAATGGTTGCCGATTCTAGGGCAAGGATGAGTAAATTTGTGTCAGGAATGTCCAAAATGGTTGCCGTACCGCCATGCTCATTGGTGACATGGACATATCTCGTCTCATGGTGCATGCACAACAAATTGAAGAAGAGAAACTCAAAGAAAAGTCTAGAGAGGTAAAAAGGGTGAAGACCGGTGATGGTAACTTCTCTCATGTTAGATCTGATAGACATGGTTGCCCTAAGTTTCGACAAGGGTTTTCCGATCAAGGTTCCTCCAATGATCTTCCTAAGTTTAACAAGGATATGATGTCTAACCCTAAACCTCAAGGAGGAAATGTTGGTGGTTCTTTATGATTGTAAGTGTATAGCCGGAACAAATGTTTGCTTTGGTTGTGGGAAGAGTGAACACAAAATGAGGGACTACCCCATGCTTGCGGCTAAAGGGAGAGAGGGCAATCAAGCTACTCCTAGTGGTTCGGGTTCCAATGTCTCCAAGCAAAACCATTTCTATGCACTTCAGACTCGAGGCGAACAAGAGGGTTCTCCAGATGTGGTTACCTGTATGTTAAATTTTTTCAACTTGATATGTATGCTCTCGGTGCTACTCTATTTTTTCTGACGCCATATGTGGCTTTGAGGTTTGATGTGCTTCCCAAAATGTTATTAGATCCCTTTTCTATCTCTACTCCTGTTAGTGATTCTATTGTGGCTAGAAGTTCTATAGAAAGTGTCTCGTTTTCTTATCCCATAGAGTCACTCTTGTAGCTTGGTAGAGCTTGACATGTTAGACTTTGATGTTATTCTTGGGATAGATTGTTTGCTTCTTGTTATGCTTCTATAGATTGTAGGACTGGGGTGGTCAAATTTTCAGTTTCCAAATGAGCCTATCCTTGAGTGGAAGGGGGGAAATTCTATACCCAAGGGTTAGTTTGTCTCTTGTCTCAAAGCTAGAAAATGATTTCAAATGGTTGTATTTATCATCTAGTTAGGTCGAGGGATGTAGATTCTGAAACCCCTATTGTTGAGTCGGTCATTGTCGTAAATGAATTTCCAGAAGTATTCCCAGATGACTTACCTGGTATCCTCCCAAAAGGGGAATAGACTTCGGTATTGACCTTCTACCTGATATGCAACCTATCTCTATTCCTCCTTATAGAATGGCTCGGGAGGAGCTTAAGGAATTGAAAGATCAATTGAAGGATTTGTTGGATAAGGGTTTCATCTGGCCGAGTATCTTTCCATGGGGTGCTCCTGTTTTGTTCGTAAGGAACAAAGATGGTTCCCTTCATATGTGTATTGATTATCGTCAGTTATACAAGGTGACCATTAAGAATAACTATCACTACAACAAATATGATATTTAGCTACGAAATTATTAGTCACAACATAAAATTTGTCACTAATTGTTCATTTTTTGTGACAAAATTTATATTTTGTGTTTAAATACACAAGTCACACTAATTAGTGACAAAACACAAAATTTTCGTAACTAAAATTTTGTCCCCAAAAGTTTCCCACCAAAAATGAGTTGGCGCCATTTATTGAGTAACATTAGCCACAAATTTTAAGTTATTAGTGACATATTATTTTGTCTCTAATAATTAATTTTATTTGTGAAAAATTATTTTTTGTCTTAAAATAATTTAAGATTTAGACACGAAATTTTTTTTGTCACAAAAACATATTAATTACATAGTGACAAATTATAGTTTGTAGTTGAATGTTGTAAGCTTTAGTCACAAAATTTTATATTTAATCGTGACAATAGTTTTCGTCATTAATAATATAAATAATTAGTGACAATGACTTTATTGTCTCTAATGAACCCGCGACTTAGTGACAACAAAAAATTGTCACAAAATATGTCATGTGTCAAATAACAAAATGACTTAAATTTTGTAGTTAATTAATTTAACTTTTTTCTATGAAAAATAATTCTTAGCTAAATACAAGATGTTATTTGGCTACGATTATTAATGATTATGAATGACAATCTGAAATGAAAAATAACAAAAGTCATCAATTGATTGAGAAGATAATTTTTGTTATTAAAAAAAAAAATAATAAAAAATATATAAAAAAAATATATATATATGAAGAATTTGATCTTTTTGGTAAAAAATGTTGTAATAATCCTTCATTTTTTAAATTAGGTAATTATACAAATACCTTTCGAGAATAATATCGAGGTTTTTATCGCGGTAGGGTACTATAACACTAGATCACTAGTGTTGTTTGGGTATTGTTTAGCTACGTTAAAAAGTTTGTCGCAAAATATTTACTTTTCGTGACAAAACTATATTTTCATTAATTGTATATTATTTGTGATCTTAGATTTTGTCACTAATAGTAAACAATTAGTGACAATTATCGTTTTGTCTCTATTTATCTACAAAATTATTTAGGTTCGTTTAAAAGTTTGTCAAAGTTTATTTACTTTCTGTAACGAATTACATTAAAGAAAATACTCACAATATAGAATTAATAATATTTTCAATAGATAAATTAAAATTAATTCAAGAAAAATTAGATATGTTATATAGTGAAAACCAGCCCACAACCTCACTACTACTACTCTCTTGAGCTAGATAGGTAGAACGAGACTTAGGATTCACTCTCTAGAGTAGAACCCACAATGACCCAATCACTACAAATGATAATTTATCACCTTGGTTTTATACATCTCTTTCAAGCAAGCATAAAACACTAAATCACATTGAAATAAACATTCAACAAAGCAAATTAACCGCAGGAATAAATCAGACCCACTTCGAATTAGCATTACAATCAATAATTTCTAACACCCACATAGCTAAATTAAGCAATTAGTCACACGGTCAAACCCCCAAGAGTGGGGTTTTAGCTATTCATCATAAAAGGAGAAACTCCAATACCTATTACATGCTCCATAGCTGGGTATTGATTTCAAAAATCTTAAAATGAATAAATCTTGCTTCAATTAAAACACCCAACTTGGCTCCTTGTTTTTAATTGCAAATGATTTTTGACCCTTCCTAAAAATTTTGCCACCTCTCATTTGTGTTGAATGTGGCTGTTCTTGTGAGAATTCGAGTATCATTTTGATCAATACCGATGACTTGAATAATGCTTATAATCGAACAAACATGAATGTATGGCTACGATGAGGCCAATTGAAGTTGCATAGACAATATGTGAACTCTTTGCATCTCGTTGTGACTAGCCAAGTATCGAATTGAGTCTCTCGTAATGAACATTGCACACTAGCAAAAGTGTGGAGTCTTGTTTGACATTGGTGTCAATGACTTGTGTGATGAGCTTATCGTGAACCATGTGTGATGACACCTAGAATTTTCCCCGTTGTTCCAATTGACTAAGTGATGCAAATCTCTTGAGATGATCTTAGGCAACTTTAAAGAGTGTGAACCAATTTTAAATCACACTTCTCTTGTGGCTTACCTTGTGAGTGTGTGTTTCCTCTTTTGAGTACCCCTTGAGCCTTACCCTTTTCTTGGAAGAAACTTGATGAAAGTGTAACCTTTCTTAATCCATTACCCATAATCCTCATGAGTTGTGAATTGTTTGAATAGCCAACTTAGGCCAAAAGCCTAAGTTGGGGGTATGGTGAAAAGAGAAGGTAAATCAAGAAGTGCAAGAAAGTCCCCTTTGACCCATGGTGTTGATAAAAAATGGAACCCCTCCATACACAAAAAAGAAGAAAAAAAGAATGATAAAGTTGTGGAATAAAGTTGTGAGAATACAAAAAGAAATGGGGTTTCCAACAGTCCATGGAAAGTGAATAATGGGATGACTTAAAAGCACGAATGACAAATGATGAACAAAAGGGAAGAAAGTGTTGTTCACACCGCATTTCATGAGGACTTCAACCTATAAGCCTAAATGATCATACCTTTACACTCAGCCCCATTACAAGCCTTGAAAAGACCTTTTTGATCTTGAATGAGCTGAATCAAAAGTCGATTGGAAAATAAGGGCAAACCTAAAGGTGAATTCATGCATTGAGTTTATCCTTATGAGTGTGAGTGTTGATATTGATTCCAGAATTTTAAATGATTCTTTGTGTTAGTTGAGTGAATATAGAATCATTCTTTGTGTGAGGGCATTTGATCACCTTTGTTGGGCTTGAACTTGCATTTGAAGTAAGTATAGTGAGCTTGAGATTCTTTGGTAATGGTGAGTTACAACTTGAATCTTTGAGTGCACAATTGATCCTTGTACGAGTAAGTTGAGACTTTTTGTGTGCATTCATGATTGAGTTTGTGTAGCACTGGCTGAGACATCCTTTTTAACTGCTGAACTTGAGTTTTACTTGAGGATAAGCAAAAGTTTAAGTTGGTGGTGTTGATGAGTCCATGATTTGGACTCTTTTAGGGCTTTATTTTGAAACATTTAGTGTCCTCAAATGCATATTTTGTCTCAATAATTGATAAAAATCCTTCAGTTTCAGGTATTTGGAGTTAGAAACAAAGCATGGACACTATTGGGCAAAAAGGAACAGGGCAGCTGAAAAGACGAAGAAAACACGGCCTGAGGATCGCCTAAACAATTAGGCGAGTCACTGAAAGGCTATAGTCTCACCTAATGTTCCAGTGTGCCAAGCCCTGAAGGAGAAAATCAAGTCGGCGATAGAAAAAAACAGTCGGTGTGTCGCCGAACAGTTCCGCAATGTAGTGTCTTATCGCCCAAAGTTACAGAACCTAAAATTTGCTGAAGGCCAAGGCAGAAAGGTGATGAACTAGACCCAAGGGCGGATAGCCGAGTGGATCGGCGATCCCGACTAACTGTGTCGAGTGATCCTTCGCAGCACACTTTTTGACAACTATAAATACCTATTTAAATTTCTAGTTTAGTAACAAGTTTTACAATTCAGAAACCAATTTTTAGAATTTTCAGTTTCTAGAACTTTGAGTTTTGGAGACCTTGTCCCTTAGCTTTAAAGATTTCCATTCCTAAGCAATTGGAAGTGGGTATTAACGATTCTTCATCATTGACGTGTGTAAAGGCAATATTTATCGTACCCATTTGATGGAAACACTTTTTGGTATCGATTTCTATCTCTTTACTATATCTAGCTAAAACCCCAATTCTTGGGGTGTGATTATGTGAATATGGGTTGAATTTACTGCTAGGTATTGCTTATAGATAGTTATTTTGTTGTTTAAAGGTGATTTTGTTCAGTAGTTGTGTTTGAATTTAATGGGGTTGTAGTTGCAAATACAATTTTATTTTTGTGTTTTTGACTTGTTCGAGAGAGAGGTTGTAAAAACAAAACTACTGAATCGATAGTCTGTTGTCATTGGGTTGTCGTGGGTTCAGCTCGAGAGAGTGAATCTAAACCCTCTCCTACACATTCAGCTCGAGAGAGTGAATGGACTAAGATGAAGGTTGAGCTTCATTGCCGCTTATTGGTGTTTGAGAGAAACCGATTTGATTTGGGGTAAATTGTTCGACAACAAATTTACCCCCACTAAAGTCTAGCCTAGTTACCAATTTACAGCGATGTACTATAAATTACATTTACTCGGTTGTTTATTTTAGCCCATATCCCTATCACATCCCAAGAATCTCGTCTCCGTATTTACATTTTCATTTTCAACTGTTATTTTAGTTGATAATTGATTATAACCCCCCCCCCCCATTGATAGTTGACACTTGTTTCACCCTTTAATTTGATATGTTTTTCTTCGTAAATGTCTATAGCTACGATTGACTTCAACATATTTTTACTTTTCTATTGATTCTAAATTACAAACCGCTCCCTTGGGACTCGAACCCAACTCACTAGTTGGGTTATTTTACTACTCACGATCGTTGGCACTTGAACTAGAAGTGGTGTCCTGATACGTGAAATCACATAGTAATAGTAACTTCTGAAACCTCAGCCAAGTTTCATGAATTGGTTCCCCTTCTACCCACTTGAAGTTTTGGATGTCATCATGCAATTTCACCATCTTTTAGGGTGGAAAGAACCTCACATATAATGCCTCTTTGAGTTCCTTCCAAGATAGAATAGAGTGTCACGGTAGCTCTGCTAGCCATTTGGTTGCTTCCCCCATTAAAGAAAAATGGAACAACCGCAGCCGAATTGATTCTTGCAAAATATCCTTGAGTGAGAACGGATTACATGTCCCTCAGGAAGTTCTCATGATCTAACCCTCCAAATATTCCTTTTACTTGCAAGAGTTGCAACATTGTATCTGTCACATGGAATGCAACATGGTCCTCCACCGGTGGTAGGTTATCGCATCTACGCCCCCTAATAGAGGTTCATGGGCATGCAAGAAATTGTCACCATCATCTTGGTGACAACATTGGTTCACAATGCTTTCATTCGCACTCATCCTGTCATCTGATCAACACAACTAACAGAAAAAAAAAGGTAAGTTGATTCAACTACACACAAATAGATCACAATTTAAACTTTGATAAGAAAATTCTAAACACCACTCCCCGGCAGTGGCACCATTTTGATTAACACTCAACTACACCTCATTTGATACTAGGTATAGACGATTGTAATCTAGTATAAACCCAACAAATGAGTTGGGGTCGATCCACAAGGAGCGGTACAATTTCGAATTCAATTATAAAGTTATAAACGTGATTTAAATAGTTGTAGGAATAGAAATTATCAGAGACTTTTAATTAAATCATAACGTTGACATCAATGTTAGGTGGGGTCTTTTTTTTATATCAGATAGCAATCACAACCACAACAATTAACAAGAATAATCAAATGAGTAAGAAGAACTTGGAGGAATGACCAACTAATTTCCAATTCTCGCTAAATGGGTGCTAGGTGATTACTAAAAGTTACCAAATCTTCATGGGTAGGATGGACCTTAAGTGAGATAATTTTCTCTCAAACAACTACCTCATTTCAATTGAGTTCTTTCGAACATCAATAGGTTAACTATGAAAACCAGCCCACAACCTCACTACAACTACTCTCTCGAGCCAGATAGGTAGAATGGGACTTAGGATTCACTCTCTAGAGTTGAACCCACAATGAACCAATCACTACGGATGCTAAAGGTGATTCCTTAGTTTTTTTTATCATAGACTAGTGGATCCACTTAGTAGTTAGGTTCTATACCCCTGGCAGGGTATTGGACAACCCTGGTAGCGTGAGGCAAAACGGTGTATCATCACATAGCTCTTAGGTGATGGTTATCAGTTAGAGAAACTCCCACAGAAGTATTTTGTATTATTATATACATAAAGTTGATGGTATTTTTATATACAAACAAAGCTTATATTGTATCTTTGCATACAACTGAGTTACGATTGTATTTCTCAATACACAGAGTTGTTATCCATGTTTTAAAAGCTTTTCTTTATATTGCATTCATATTATTGCTTTATATTGAAATGAGTTAAGTTGAGTTAAGCCCAAGTATGTTCTTTCAGATTCCTTTCAAGCTTATGTCTTGTTTTAGAATACCCCACACATGCTCGTAAATTCAATGTACTGATGCCAGTTGGCCTGCATCTTTTCATGATGTAGATATAGGTAACCAGGATTAACATCCAGCGCATCGTTGATTCTAGTTGAGCTTTAGAGTTGTTGGTGAGCCTCCTTGCTTCCAAATGACCCCTTTTTACTGCTTTATCAGTTAGTTCATTAGGACGTTGTTGGTGTTGCCCCGATGTCCATCTTAGTTGTTAGAGGCTTCATAAACAGTTAGTTGATGTTAGTTCTTGAGTCTTTCCATTCTTGTTTTGATGTTTGAGACTTGAGTGCCATTTTGGCTAGTGAATGTTTCTTTATACATTCTAAGTTATCTATTTAGATTTCAATTTACTTTTTTAAAGTATTTTTTTATCATGAGTAAGTCTTCCACTAAGAGTTAAGCCAGTCTAGGGGTTTGCTTGGGGCCAACAATAGTTCTCCAGTGCCAGTCCCACCCAGGGTGTAGGCTCGGGGAGTTACAAACTTGGTATTAGAGCACAAAGTTCAAGAGTCCTAGGGAGTCTATGAATCCAGGTCTGTAGAGTCCTAGTTATCGATGTGAAGCGCGCCACACCTATAATTAGAAGGCTGCTACACTTAGGAACTATCCCACTTGTTTCATACTCATTTCATGCGATAGATTTATCTTTAAAAAGTTTCTTCTAATTCGTGCCTGCGTGTGTCTTTTAGATCATGCCTCCACGAAGAGCTCTCAGAGGTCGTCCCGCTAGGAGGAATGTTGAACCACAGTAACAAGGGGTACCTAATTCACCTGAAGTGCAACCCCAAGAAGAGGTCACTAATGTTGAGTTCCAGAAAGCTATCCGAATGTTGAGTCAAGCTGTGGCCAATCAAGTTGGACAGAATGAGAATCGACAGGAAGTGGCTGATACTTCAAGGATCCGTGAGTTCTTAAGGATAAATCCTCCAAGATTCACTTGTTCAAGTGTCACTGAGGATCCAAAAAACATTGTTGAAAAGCTTCAGAAGGTTTTAGAGATCATGCATGTTGCTGATGCTGAGAGGGTGGAACTAGCTATATACCAAATAAAGGGTGTCGATAGAACTTGTTTGATCAATGGAAGAAGAATCGAGCTGAAGGTGCACCACTTGTGACTTGGACTTTGTTTAAAGAGGCGTTCTTGGGGCGTTTCTTTCCCCGAGAACTGGGAGAAGCAAAGGTACGAGAGTTACTCACTCTTAAGCAGGATTCTTTGAGTGTTCTTGAGTACAGTCTGAAGTTCACAAAACTTTCAGCTATGCTTCGGAGATGGTTGCTAACATGAGAAGCAAGATGAGTTTGTTCGTTGCTGGGTTGTCTCTTCTGTCTAGTAGGGAAGGCAAGACAACTATGTTGATAGGAGATATGGACATAGCAAGGCTGATGATCCATGTGTAATAGGTAAAGGAAGAGAAACTGAAAGATAGGGAGGAGATTCAAAACAATAGAACAAAGACAGGGAATAAGTCTGTGCAGCAGAAGAGTAATGCCAACCGGTCATCTTTCCAACGGAAACAAAAAGAGGCCTGCTCCATCATCTATTAGTGCACCTGCACCAAGGAACAAATGTGACTACAATAGTCAAAATTCACATAATTTCAGAGCTAGACCTGCACATTCTCAAGGTAGTATGGCAGAAGGGGGTACTTAGACTCCTGCTTGTGCTAACTATTGTAGGAGTCACTCAAGGGTGTGTCGTTATAGCTCCACTAGTTGCTTCAAGTGTGGTCAGAACTGCCATTTTATGAGAGAGTGTCCTAAGAACAGGCAGGGTAATGGTAATGGGGGTAATAGAGCCCAGTCTTCTTTAGTTGCTCCACCAGACAGAGTTGTATCTAGAGGAGCTACTTCAGGGGCAGGCAGAGGAGGAGACCGTCTTTATGCTATCAGTAGTCGCCAAGAGCAAGAGGATTCGCCAGATGTTGTCACTGGTATGATCCAAGTCTTTAACTTTGATGTTTATGCTTTGCTAGATGCAGGAGCGAGTTTATCCCTTGTAACTCCTTATGTTATGATGAATTTTGATGTTCTTCCTGAGAAACTTCTTGAGCCCTTCAGTGTTTTTGCACCTGTTGGTGAATTTATTCTAGTAGAGAGAGTCTATCGTGATTGTACCATTTCCGTCAATCACAAGAGCACCATGGCTGGGTTAGTTAAGTTAGACATGGTAGATTTTGATGTCATTCTAGGTATGGACTGGCTTCATGCCTGTTATGCCTTAGTTGATTGTAGAACTCGAGTTGTCAAGTTCTATTTCCTAATGAGCCAGTTATAGAGTGGAAGAGTAGTTTAGCAATGTCGAAGGGTCGTTTTATTTCGTACCTTAAGGCGAGAAAGTTAGTTTCCAAGGGGTGTGTCAATCACTTAGTATGAGTTAACGACTCTAGTGTTGAGATACCTTCTATTCAGTCAGTTCTTGTAGTAAAAGAGTTTCCAGAAGTCGTTCCAGATGGTCTTCTCGGAGAACCTCCTAAGAGAGAAATAGACTTCAGTATAGATAATCTTCCTGATACTTGTCCTATATCTATTCCGCAATATAGGATGGCACCAACAGAGTTAAAAGAGTTAATAGAGCAGTTGAAAGATCTCCTAGAGAAAGGTTTTATTTGACCAAGTGTCTCACCTTGGGGTGCTCCGGTCTTATTAGTGAGGAAGAAGGATGGTTCACTTAGAATATGTATATATTACCGTCCGTTGAACAAGGTTACTATTAAGAATAAGCATCCTCTTCCGAGAATTGATGATTTCTTCGATCACCCTCAGGGTGCCATTTGTTTCTCTAAGATAGACCTCAAATATGGCTACCATCAGTTAAGAGTAAGGGAATGTGATATTCCCAAGACAACTTTAAGGACCTGTTATGGTCATTATGAGTTTCTGGTCATGTCGTTCGGTTTAACTAATAGGCCTGCAACGTTCATGGACCTTATGAATAGAGTATTCAAGCCTTATTTAGACATGTTTGTTATCGTATTCATTGATGACACACTAATCTATTCGGAGAATGAGGAAGATCATGGTAGTCATCTCAGAATAGTTCTCCAAACTCTAAAGGATAGAGAGTTGTATGACAAGTTCTCTAAGTGTGAGTTCTGACTCGAGTCTGTGGCATTCTTAGGCCACATTTTTCTGGTGATGGGATTAGGGTTGACAAACAGAAAATAGAGGCAGTGCAGAATTGGCCTAGACCCACATCTCCAACTGATATTAGGAGTGTCTTTGGGTTGGCCGAATATTATAGAAGGTTCGCCAAGCGGTTCTCACCTATTTCATCCCCTTTGTCCAAGTTGACTCAGAAAATAGTTAAGTTTCAATGTTTTAAGCTTGTGAGAAAAACTTTCAGGAATTGAAAACTAGGTTGACTACTACCTAAGTATTGACCTTACCAGAGGGTACACAAGGCTTTGTTGTATATTGTGATGTGTCCAGAGCTAGATTGGGGTGTGTATTAATGCAGAATGGTAAAGTTATGGCTTATGCCTCCAGACAACTGAAAGTTCACGAAAAGAATTACCCAACCCATGATCTTGAGTTGGCTGCCGTAGTATTTGCTTTGAAAATATGGCATCATTATCTTTATGGTATTCATATAGATGTGTTCACCGATCATAAGAGTCTTTGGTATGTGTTTAGTCAGAAAGAGCTTGATCTCAGACAGAGAAGATGGTTAGAGTTACTCAAAGATTACAACATGAGCATTCTCTATCACCTAGGTAAGGCTAATTTTGTTGTTGATGCCTTGAGAAGGTTGTCAATGGGTAGTACTGCCTATGTTGAGGAAGAAAAGAGAGACTTAGTGAAAGATGTGCACAAACTTGCTCAATTAGGAGTCAATTAAGAGTTTGATTAATGGATTTTACAGAAGAAGGAGTAGTGGTGATGAATGGGGCAAATCATCATTGGTGTCAGAAGTGAAAGAAAAGCAAGACCAAGATCCTATTTTGCTTACATTGAAGGCAAAGTTTCATAAGCAAAAAGTAATAGCTTTTGAACAAGGGGGAGATGATGTATTGAGGTATCAAGGTAGATTGTGTGTACCAAGGGTGAATGATCTCTAAGAGATGATCATGGAGGAAGCGCATAGCTCCAGATATTCTATTTATCCGGGTTCCACAAAGATGTATCGTGACTTGAGAGAAGTATATTGGTGGTAGCATGAAGAAATGTATTGCTGAGTTCGTTACTAAATGCCCGAATTGTTAACAAGTTAAAGTAGAGCACCAAAGGCCTGGTGGTATAGCTCAGAGTATAGAACTTCTAGAATGGAAGTGGGAGATGATCAATATGGATTTCATTACTAGCTTGCCGCGGTCTCGCAGGAAAAATGATTATATTTGGGTGATTATTGATAGAATGACTAAATCAGCCCAGTTTTTGCCAGTAAGGACTTCCCATTTAGCAGAGGATTATGCCAAGTTATATGTTCAAGAGGTAGTAAGACTTCACGGAGTTCTAGTGTCTATTATTTCAGATAGGAGTGCATAATTTACTACACAGTTTTGGAAGTCATTCTAGAAAGGCTTGGGTTCAAAGGTAAACTTGAGTACTGTTTTTCATCCTAAGGCAGATGCTCAAGCAGGGCGCACTATTTAGAATTTAGAATATATGTTGAGGGCTTCTGTGATTGATTTCAAGGGTAATTGGGATGATCACCCACCTCTCATCGAGTTTTCGTATAACAATAGTTACCACTCTAGCATCCAAATGGCTTCCTATGAAGCTCTTTATGGGAGAAGATGCATATCTCCTATTGGATGGTTTGAGGTTGGTGAAACTGGGTTGATAGGACAAGACTCAGTTCATCAAGCTATGGAGAAAGTGAAAGTTATTCAGGAGAGGTTGAAAACAACGTAGAGTCATCAGAAATCCTACACTGATGTTAGAAGAAGGGAGTTAGAGTTTGAAGTAGATGATTGGGTATACTAGAAAGTTTCACCCATGAAGGATGTTATGAGATTTGGTAAGAAGAGGAAGCTTATCCTCGATATATTGGTCTTTACAGAATATCTCGAAGGATTGGTAATGTGGCTTCTGAGTTGGAGCTACTATAAGAGTTAGCAGCAATTCATCCATTGTTTTATATATCTATGTGAAAAAAGTATATGGGCTATCTTTCACTAATCATACCAACTAAAGATATTGGTATTAAGGATAGCTTGTCTTATGAGGAGATTCCTGTTTAGATTCTAGACCGCCATGTTCGCAAGTTAAGAACCAAGGAAGTAGCATCGGTCAAAGTTCTGTGGAGAAATCAGTTTGTTGAGGAAGCTACTTGGGAGGCTGAGGAGGATATGAATAAGAGATATCCACATCTCTTTGAGCCCAGAGAAATTCCAGATCAAGGTATTAATTCTCTTCTTAGTACTTTTTAATTGATATACTGCTTGTGTTAGATTTACTTGTTGGATGTTTGAGCTAAATGTTAGATATTACGCCCTTAGCCTACTAACAGTAATCTCATTCGAGGAATAATGTTCCCAAGCGGGAGTTATTGTAACACCCTGCTATTCGAAAGAACTAGAAATAGAAAGAAACCATATTTGGAAAGTTTGGCCTGTTTTGCTAAGTATAAGTTTAGGGTCAAATTCAAACAGCCATAACTCTCAGTACAAGAGAAGTTAGATGAGCTATAAGATATCCAATGAAAGGTATTTGAATTATCTTTCCAACTCCACCAAGTTTGCTAATTTTCGAGTTCGTTTGAGGGAGATATGCTCGTTCGAAGTTGGGCTGTCTAGATAAGGAAAGTTAACCGGATTTTATAGAGGTAGTTTGCTCTTTTCATTACCCAATTAATTAAATCCGTTTTTATTAATTTATTTGGGGTCTAAACTGATTTGGTTCAGTGTAGACTTCATAAATTTATGCTAGGGTTTTGAGAGAAGAGAAAAGAGGAGAGGAGAGGAGAAGAAGCCAAGGATTCGTCACGTTCTTGAAGTTTAGCTAGTGGATTTCGCCAAGGGGTAACCCCTACGAGGTATGTGAGATCACATAGCGTTGGGTTCGTTCACCCATGCACCAATCATGATATATTTCTACGTATTTATGTTCTTGAAAGTAGAGAAATTGAGTTCTTGATGGATTTTGTTGAAGCTTCTATTGGGTTCTTGATTGTTGAGTTCTTGAGAATTTCTTGAGTTAGTTCCATATGATTTGAAGTTAGTTTTGAGTAGATTCTTGTAAACTTTTGTTGGGTATTCGAATCTAAGTATTTGGGGAAGGAACCAATCGAATCTAGACGAATTAAGGTCGAAAAGCGAACAAGAAAATTCAACAAAAATATGGGGAAAAGAGGTGGGGTGCCATGCCACTCAGAGCGCCCCACATAAGATTCTATAGGTAGGGCTCTGGGGCACCGCGCCACTCACAGCACCACAGCCCCAGTTCTGCAGTTTAAGCCCTGGAGCTCGGCGTCACCCAGTAGCCAGGGTTTCTAGAACCTCTACCCTTTTCCACTTCTTTTCGTTTGAGTTTAATTGAATCGTACCTATGATTTATAGTTGATTTCTACACTCTAAGGTACGTCTAAACATCATGATATCATCCATAAAAATAAATCATAACCTTGAAATTATAAATTCAAATTCAAGAAAAGTTAAGAGCCAAGTCTAGAGAGTTCCTAGAGTCTTTCAAAAGACTTTTACAAATGTTTAAACTTGTTTTAAGACTTGAATTTTGAGTTGAGTAAAGAGTAAATAGTGAAGTTCATTTCTTCAAAAGAGTATATGGGGACTATGTATTCCCAAAGAATAAATGTTTTCACATTTAAACAAGAAAGGGAACAACAATTTCCAACAGAGCCTTTGAGATAGTTTTTCAGTAAAAAATAAATGTTTTCACAATTATGCAAGAGAGGAAACAGTGATTTCCTAGAAAGCCTTTGGTCTAGTTTTTGAGTAATTATCTCAAACCACAGAAAGAGTTATGTTTTTAAACATATAAGCTAGTTATATTTTTGGAGTAGTATTGAGCACCGATATGAGAGAGAGTTCAGACAACTCCTAACCCCCATATACCATGTAGCCATCATGGGTAGAAAATGATCATACCTTTTAGATAAATCCTCAGTGATTTTTACCATAGACTAGTGGATCCACTTAGTAGTTAGGTTCTATACACCCGGCAATGTATAAGACGACCCTGGCAGCGTGAGGTAAAATATTATATCATTACATAGCTCTTAAGTAATGGTTGTCGGTTAGAGAAACTCCCACATAAGTATTTTGTATTATTATATATACAGAGTTAATTGTATTTTTTATATACAAACAGAGTTTATATTGTATCTTTGCATACAACTGAGTTACTATTGTGTTTCTTAATACACAGAGTTTTTATCCATGTTTTAAAAGCTTTTCTTTATATTACATTCATATTATTGCTTTATATTGAATGGAGTTAAGTTGAGTTAAGCCCTAGTATGTTCTTTCATATTCTTTTCAATCTTATGTCTTTTTTTAGAATTCTCCTCGGATACTCTTACATTCAATGTACTGATGTCAGTTCGCCTGCATCTTTTCAGATGAAGATACATGTAACTAGGATAAGCATCAGTTGAGCTTCAGAGTTGTTGGTGAGCCTCCTTACTTCCAGAGGACCCTTTTTTATTACTTTATCATTTAGTTCATTAGGATGTCGTGGGTCTTGTCCCGATGTCCATCTGGTTTGTTAGAGGCTTCATAGACAGTATGTTGATGTTAGTTCTTGAGTCTTTCCATTCCTGTTTTGATGTTTTAGACTTTAGTGCCATTTTGGCTATTGAATGTTTCTTTATACATTCTAAGTTATCTTTTGAAATTTCAATTTACTTTATTAAAGTATTTTTATCTTGAGTAAGTCTTTCGCTAAGAGTTAAGTCAGGCCAGGTGTTCGCTTGGGGCCAATAAGGGTTCTAGATTGCCAATCCCGAATAGGGTGTAGGCTTGGGGCGTGATAGTTATACTAGTGTCTACATTTAGGTACTCAAAATTCCGCTACTAACTAAGATTATCGACTAGATATTACCCTCAAATCATGTTAGGTTCACTAAGCACAAGACTCTAAGCATTTCCACTTTGGACAATTTGAAGTCAACACTTGTGCAGTTGTGCTAGGGTTGTTTCACATTCAATTTCACAAGCTATCACATCATAGTTAAAACATGTAGTTTAAGTTCAAACAACAACCCCACAATTTAAGTACTACAATGAATATTCAAGCCCTAAGGCTTCCAAGTTTCACATAATTCTTGGATTTTCAAGAATAATGCTTCCACACTACAAGTCATGAAGTTTTTTAAACTCTGCCCCATTTGATTTCAAGTACCTGCACATACCTATTTCACATTATGATTTCCAACCTAGGTCAAAATAGGTGAAAGGATTGAACGAAATATGCTTCAAACAACTATGTAACTATAAGTCTAGTGCAAACACACCTTGATGTTTGATCTAGTGAAATAAAAATAAAAAGTTGTGAATTTGGAGATGTGCTACTGTCACGACCCAAGGGTACCCCTTAGACGTAACAAGGCACATAGAACCCCGAAAGGGCTCCATATAAGCCACTTAACATATCATAACATAAAGCATGAACAATAAGAGTAAAAACACATTTCAAGTCCAAAATTTTCATAAAGGAAAACGACAGTCTAGACTTGTCTCAATTAGCCATCTAATACAATACATGAGTCAAAATAGGGTCACAGCCCAAACAACATAATCCGAAAGTTAAAATACAAGAATGAAACTACAATGATAGTATCCGTCCTCGAATCAAGAGGACTCACCAAACAAGCAAGGAGAATGATCAATTCCAAGCCCTAACCACAATGGGGACCACCTTGAGATCTGGACCCTACACTTATAAAAAATATAGGAAAATATGGCTTAGTACAAAAATGCACGAAGTATCATAGCCATGCATAAAATCATGAAAACATACTAAAAGGGACATTTTAATTGAAAAGTATGCACTTTACCAAGTTTAAGGATCATCATGAAGATTAGTGTAAAAGCATAAGTCATAAGCATATTCAACATATAGATCATCATAACATAATGAAAACATACCATAAATACCCTCAAATCATACTTGTGCCATGCATGAAAAAGATCCCATAATCCCACCCACACTGAGTAAAGCTTCTTGTGTAACTATAGTTCATATTTCATATTCTTGTTCATACTAGAATAAAAGGGAGATTGGCCTTAACCGACATAGACCATGTGAGCTTACCATGGAATCCAGTGTCTACCCCACACTGAAAAAGGATTGTCGTACTTGCCTAAAGTGGAACCATACTCTTAGCTTAGGTGGATCCACTAGCTAAGGACCTATGTGGGCACATAGTTTCTGGGATAAAGAGATTTCTTCTCAAAACCTGGACTCAACTAAGGTGGAAGGTTTCCATCTCAACTATGGTAGAAGGAACCCATTTGGAAAGCCGAACTCAACTAGTGTAAACGCTTTCATTGGGAAGCCGGACTCAACTATCGTATAAGCTTCCATCTCATATTCATATCCACTCGGTGCTAAGCATTAATTCCCACAGGTTACATATTAAGTCTTGACTTAAGTTCATATTCATGGAAGAATGTCTTGACACTCAATCCAACATAATTCATACTATAGCTCATAGATTCAATAGGTGAGAATAACCTTTCAACCCTAGAATCATCATATTGTGAGAACACCTTTCCCATCATATCATATTCATGCTTAAGTGTGTACATGAGGATAATCATCCAACAACACAACAACTAGATCATTATCATATTCACTTTACTATCAAAATGTTAATAAAACATATACATAAATCTCATAATCATGCATAATTCTCATACTTTGCCCTTCAAGAACCATAGATCACAATCCATCAACACATCTAGAATTACCACATTAGGCATGGATTATAACATAATTCAAGTAGTTCAATTACTACATGCATAATTCTATCATATTCTACTTGCATCAATAAATACCTACACTTTTAGATCCAAATTGGAAAAATAGGGAAATTCATGGATTCTTGGGGGATTCAACATAAAACCATATAAAATAATCAATATATTCATAATAAAACATAATTCAATCATCAAAAATGAATTTGAAAGGAATCCATGAGATTGAAGTCAAACCCTAACTTTTGGGATTTCTAGCTTTGATATTGGGGTTTTTGAAGGGTGATCCATGGATGAAGAGCTACCATGCCTTGGAGATCAAATCCAACAAATTTGAGTAGAAAAGCTTGCTCCTTCAACCCTAGCTTTCACTTTCTTTTTCTTTTTCCTTCGAGCTCTAGAGAGAATTTTGGGGGAAAAGTTGGTTTTGATTTGGGAATTTGGAATTATGAAGAAGATGCCTTGATTTGGGGGTCTTAAAATATATATAGTTAGTCTAAATTAATACAAAATGACATCACTTAATATTCACTTAAAATGGAAAACCCCAAAACACCCATAGAGTCAACTGCAAAAAAGCAATTAAGGTGACCACCCACGACCCCAATATCACGGTCTGTGGATGGATCCACCTGGCATGGTGGTGGTCCGTGGGTTTGGTCCTGCAACTCATTTTTGGTGCCTTGACCCACGACCCCTCACCTACGGAACATGGGTCCACCTATTGGCCATGGTCCCCTATTCGTGGGTGGACTATTTTGGTCCAAAATTTGGGTCCTCCTCAAGGACCCTTGGTTGGTCCTTGGGGGGTTGTACCTTGAAATTTTAACCCTAAAACATATATATTGAGTACCGAGAGTTATTTACGACTCTAACCCTCACATCAAGCTCTAGTTTAGCCTACTACTTTCCAGAATGTTACAGCTACGCGAGTTTTTGGAGACAAAATAGAGAGGAACAACGAGAAAGTATGGAGAAATATGGGTCTAGGTCTTTGTTATTTGAAATATAGGAATAGAAGAACTTGTATTTCACTATGTTCAAAAGTACATTTATTTGTACAATCACTAGATGTTTTATCGAAGGTAAGTAAATATCCTACACATCGCTTCCATGATTTAGTTAGCTATATAAGGATACAATATTATTTAACATCCCCCCTCAAGTTGGAACATAGGTATTGATCATGCTCATCTTGCTACATAAATAATTAACTCGAGCTCCATTCAATGAATTTGTGTACAAAATAGCTAGTTGCTCTCTGGTCTTCACATTTCCAATGGAAATCAAGTTATCCTAAATCTTTGTGTTTTATGTTTAAAAGAGATAAAGACTTTATTTTCGAAAAAATCTATTTAACTCAAATTTTAAAGATTTTTTTTTCAAGAGTCGCCACTTAATTTTTGAAAGAAATTAAGAAAACTTATAATTTTTTTCGAAAGATTTTAGAACATAGAAAAATCATTTCAAATTCAAAGGTGGTTCAGGGTTCAATTTACACTTCGAGAAGGTGTTAGGCCCTCGAAATGTCCGCATACGTGGGGTTGACCTACAACTTGACTAAAATAATTTGACTAATTTTGAAAATTAAGTAAGTAAAGGAAATCCATTTTATTTTAAAAGAAATAAGGTAAAATGGGGTTTTTGAGGAAAATAACTCATATATTTACAAGACAACTAATAAATAAAAATAAATAATAAATAAAATGTAGATATTTCAATTAAACATAAAGGAAGGAATGCCTATACTTTGGGAATTTAATTGAATAAAACAAAATCAAATAAAATGTTAGTCAATACAAAGCAAAGAAGAGAAATGTTAAATTTGGGCTTTTTACCCAAATTAGAAATTGGGCTTCCCAATACCTTTTGTCCCTGTCCTATTATCTAAAGTTTGCCAAAAAGTGATGGGTTTTGGTCCATCTCATTCAAGATCTGCTATTGGAATTTTTTTGGGCCCTTTTGGCCCATTTTCGCCTGAACCTGCTGGAAAAAAAAAAGGCCCCTCTTTGCCTTTGAAAACTTGTATATGCACCAAGTGTATATTTTTGTATATGGGCTGTATTTAGGTGTATATCAGTCTAATTTCTTCGACACCATGTATGTCTACTTCTTTTCTTGTATTTCGATATTTTAGGACTGTATATCACTGCATAATGAGTATATACAGGCAGTATATCGATTTATAAATGCAATATCTCAGTCTATTTTTAGATTTCCAAAATTTGCCAAGGGGCTGACTCGAGATGAATAAAATGACTTCAAGCCTTTACGACCCATTTAGAAATGCGAAGGAGAAAGGAGTCTCCGAGGACTCGGGAAATGTTCATACAACAAAATAAAAAAGGCAAAATTAGCATATGAATCAAACAAAACAAATGAGACATAACTTAATTGAAATGAAGGCTATTTAAGAAATTCAAAACCAAGATACAACCAAACTCAACTATTGGACTAAAATAACAAATGACTTTTAAGAAAGACAAAACAAACTAATTCAACACTGACAAGAATTAACGAGATAACTTTGATACTACACAGTAACATATGCATATACTTGAACAATAAAATTTAGGGGGTCATTTAAGGGGGAAACAACAACATTACATTATAGGGAATATGTAACCAACAATCAACAGTAAACAAAATATTGAGAAACAGAGTATGCTGCACCATTGACAAATAATATGTCTCATGCAATAATCACAATTAACTCTAGTAATGAAGTCTAATGATTCTAGATTATCATGCTAAAAGGGCAAAAAGTTGGAGGCTATAGCAGACCCAATCCTTTTAAGCAAAAGAAGAGAAACGGGTTGTATCTTAATACTAAACACATCAACATCATCACTCAACCTAATATTTTAAATACAAGCACAAATAGGTGTAAAAAAAAACATAATATTCAAGAGAATGACATTGTATAGCAATAAAACCGACTAAATGACTAAATTGAAGAACATGTGATACTCCTAATAGATACTTTAGGCCAGACAAAGAGGAGAGGGCTATTTTTTAATATCTAGGTAGTAAGATTAATTTTAGCTAAACCAAAGCATTTCAATAGAGGAACTATAAGCACAATATCATGAATTAAAGTCAAAAGAGACATAGACATCACTCAAATTACTCAAGGAAACGAAGGTAAAATGTACAAGATTAAGCTAACCTCGTTGAAAATCCACAAATCAGAAGAGACAACCAGGAACAAAAGGAAACACTGAAGAAGACAGAACAATATAGCCAACACATTCCAAGTATAAACCACACGAACATCCAAACTATTTAGAACAAACAAGACAGAGACTCAACCAACTTTAGAGAATAAAAAACGAATCAATGACTCCAAATACAAACCTCTGATACGAAGAAAACTTCATTGATACTTGAGAACACATTGGGGATAAGAACCAAGGCAAGAAGAGCATGTGATTCAAAACAACATGGAAGTTAAACTTAAACAACGATAACCTGATTTGAACCTCTAATTGAGACAAAGCATGAATAGCACAATGGTCAGTCAGAAGTTCCAACGGTAAAGGCAATAAGCCATGTATATTCATGTTCAAACCAAGAAAAATAAAGCCAAAGAAAACCCAACAAAGATAGACTCATCACATGATACTCAAAATTACAGTGAAACGTAAACAAATAAGGAGCTATTACCTTTTCCTGGGCAACAAAACTAAGACGAGAACAAGCTATGAGCGACTTCACTACCAACTTCAAACTTCAGGAGCTCCTTTGAATCCCAGAAACCCACAAAAAAGGATAGAAGAGTATATATTTAAGGTGTATTTCTTATGTGACTATTACAGCTTGGTAATTTTTCTCTCTCTAAATTTTTGCCAGCTTTTTGAATCCCTAACAATGAAAAAGAAGGGGTTATTCATAGAATATTTATAGGGTTCATTTGGAGGAAAACGAGGGAAATTTTGGGTAAAGGCTAAGATTTGTTTGAAATCAAATTCTATCCAAAGACGGGAAAATACTTAAATCGAATCCAAACTCAACAAATTCGAACGAGAGAGAGGTGAGGTGGATGATCGATTCACCCCCACCCCCATCGTCCTCAAAATTCCACGCAGCTTAATATCAAGGCTGCAAGGAAAAAATCACAGACTGGAATAGTACTACGCATATGACTTGTCGAGGCAATTTGAGACAACGACAAGGCGACCTGCGTACTACTATAGACATATCTGAAATCCTGTAAACATTGTATGTTGATGAAGACACCGTGAGTTCAAACACCCCCATTTATAATTAGTGTCGTTTGAAATTGTTGTGTGCTGGAATTATACACGCCATTCGGTTATGTCTATTGGAATTGTGGATTGCAATGCTACCGTTGGATGAGAATGTTGCCATCGTGAACATTTGATGTTGCCGTTGTCATTTGTGAGCTGCTATTTAACGCTGAAAGCTTCTGGGTTTCTTTTGTTAAAGGGTAATTGGGCCGGGTCTTGGTGAAGGATTGGTTGGAATTGAACCGGGCTGTTGAAAGTTGATGGAAGCATTAGTGGGCTGTTGAAAAATTAGGAAAAAAAGGGCCCAAAATATGGTCCTTTAATGAATTGCAGAACATTGTTAGACTTGGCTAATATTGTAATAGAGAATTAATTAACAATTTTGCCAAACAGTTTACAAGGTAACCAAAAGAATTGATTTTGGTAGATTGGACTGGAATTCAAATAGGATGGCTTAATATAATTAATTTACAAGCTTCTTCATCTTAACGAAACAAAATAATTAACCTAATTAAAAAAACTAATTCAAAGTATAACTATAATTTAAACTAAACTAAATTAATAAAACTTTTAACAAAAAATGTAAAATCTTTTTGAGATGATTTTTAAATATGTATAAAATATACTAATTACATACATAACTATATAAAACATATTTATTATTAAAATATTATAAAGATTGACTATGATTCTTAAAAATAACTTGAAAAAATATTTGAATTTTATAAAGTTAATTATTTCAAATCGTTTGAAATTAAAGAAGCTCGAAAGTTAATTTCTATCGTGGAGGATCAAAATTGGGTGTCAACAACTGTCCCTCGTTTGATTTGGATTGATGAAAAAATATGAGGAAAATGAAATTGACGAATCCAATTTTGACCGACCGTTGGACTCGACCAGTTGAAAAGGAAATCCTTTATGCCAAGATAACCTTTGGTTCTAGAAAAGTGACAAAGAAGTTGAGTGTGAAAAAGAGGCTTGCAACCTCTTAGCCATGACTGTGGCATACTTCACACCCATAATTAAGAGCTTACACAAACATAATTGTCAAAGATCTTGGTGTATTGTCACCCCCGATTGGAAAACTGCTTTTGGTGAACACCAAAAATCCCGGATGCGAAACTAAAACAGATAAACCTAAAGAGAAACCCACATGCCTTCTAATAGGGGTGTAGTTTGATTGTGGTGGAAGTTTCTACTCAGCTCGCATCCTCTTTGGACTATGTCCCAGTTCTCGGACCCACTTGCCGCATAAAGAACAACCTCCACCTTAGCCCACTTACTATCTCGAGCTGAGTGTGTGGGAGAAGGACTAGGGTTCACTCTCTCGAGCTGAACCTCATGTCGACCTGCTCCCACCGGCCATCAATTTAGTAGTCTTAGTTTTACGACCTCTCTCTCTCGCAAGCCGAAAACACAAAGGTGAAAACGTTTTTGCAACTACACTTTCATTAAGTTCCACCACAACTACTAAACGAAATCATATCTAAACAAAAAATAAACCATCATCAAGCAAGACCCAACAGATAATCTAACCCATATTCACAAAATCACACCCCAAGAATTGGGGTTTTAGCTACACATGTAAAAGAGGTAAGAATGTATACCAATCTTAGTTTCCTTCAATGTGTAAGCAAGATTAAGTATTAAAACAAGTCAAAAGTGAAGAATCCACAAGACCTAAGTCCAAAATCTTGGAGTTCAAACCCTTTGAATATTCAAGATCTTCAAAACCCTCTCAAAGCTTAGAGAGAATATTCTAAGTCAGATGTTAAAACTTTAATAATAAAACTTACTAATAATAATTTCTACTCTAATCCTAAGCTACAAAACTTCAACTAGTATTTATAGTTTTCAGAAAATGTGCTGCGAAGGATCACTCGGCGAAGTTAGTCGAGATCGCCGATCAACTTGGTGATCCGCCCTTTGGTAGGTTTCATCGCCGTCTTGATTTATCCTTCAACATTGTTGTGTTTTGGATCATTGGGTGACATAGTACTGCTTCACAAAACAGCTCAGCGACACGTCGACTGCTCCTTTTCACCGCCGATTTGATCCTTTCCTTTAGGGCTCAACACACTGGAACGAAAGGCGAGGATAAGACCTTTTGGTGACTCGCCGAATGGGTTTGGTGATTCTCAGATCTTCATTTCTTTGTTCTTTCAGCTACTTTTGTTCCTTTTTGCTAAGTAGTGTCCATGCTTTCCCTCAAACTCCAAATACCTGAAACTTAAGGGTTTTCATCAGATATTGAGATAAAATATGCATTTGAGGACACTAATTCTATCAAAATATAGCCCTGAATGAGTTTAATTTATGGACTCATCAATGATCTATGAGCTATCGAATGAATTATTCTGGATTGAGTGTCAAGACATTCTTTCAGCAGTATGAACTTAAGTCAAGACTTAATATGAACTCCGTGGGAATTAATGCTTAGCACCGAGTGGATATTGAATATGAGATGGAAGATTTTACGTTAATTGAGTCCGGCTTCCTAATGAAAGCTTTTACACTAGTTGAGTTTGGCATTCCAAATGGGTTCCTTTTACACTAGTTGAGTCTAGGTTCCCAAAGTATGTCTCATGAGATGGAAACCTTCTACTTTAGTTGGGTTCGAGTTTCTAGTAGAATCACCTTATCCCATAAACTATGTGCCCCAATAGGTTATTTAGCTAGTGAATCCACCTAAGCTAAGAGTATGGTTCTACCTTAGGCAAGTGGAACAACCCTTTTTGGTGTAGGAGTCACCAGATTCGATGTTTGCTCACATGGCCTCATATCGGTTAAGGCTTATTCCCACAACAACAATATGAACAAGAATATGAATTATGAACTATGGTTATTCAAGAAGCTTTACATAGCATGAGTGAGATTTATGAGGTCTTATTCATGCATTGCACAAGTATGCTTTGAGGGTATTTATGATATGTTCCTCTTATGTTATGATGATCTATGTATCGATTATGTTTATGACTTATGTTTTTCCACTATTTTCATAATGATGTTTAAACTTTGTAAATTTCATGCTTTCAAATGAAATGTCCCTTTTAGAATGTTTTTAATATTTTTTTGCATGACTGTCTTACTTCGTGCATTTTTGTACTAATGCCTACTTTTCCTACAGTTTCCCCAAGTGTAGGGTCTGGTTCTCAAGGTGATCATCGTTGTGGCTAAAGCTTGGAATTACTTATTCTCCTAGCTTGTTGGTGAGTCCTTGTGATTTGGGGATGTATTTTATCTCACTGTAGTTCATTCCTTGTATTTTCTTTTCATACTATGTTGTATGGGATGTGTCCCTTTACATTTAGAATAATGTAATAGATGGCTATGTTGAGACTTAGAGTCTAAAATTCCATCTTTTAATGAAAATTTTAGACTTGTAATGCATTTTTACTCTTATTGTTCTATTGCTTATGTTATGATATCCTAAGGGGCTAGTATGGAGTCCTTCGGGGTTCTATACGCCATGTTACATCTAGGGGGTACCCTTGGGTCGTCACGAACTTGGTATCAGAGCACAACGTTTAGAATGATTCTAGGATGATGTCTCATAAGCCACGTCTAGTAGAGTCTTGTTCATGAGTGTGAAGCATGCCACACTTATGAATGAGAGACTACATGAGGTTTAGGAAATCTCACTTCTTCATTACTCTTAAGTCGTTCCTTAGAGTTTGACTCTAAAAGATTTCCCTTTCTTAATCCTTCTCTTGTATCTTCAGGATATGAATACATGAAGGGCTAATGCTAGAGGATGAAAGAGGACAATGTGCATCAAGGAGCCCCTCCTCAAGTTCCTCAAGTTCCTCAAGATCCTCAAGATCTGATTGATCCTTAGACTATGTCAAATGTGGAGGTTAGATCGGCTTATCAAATATTGTTCCAAGCTTTAGCAGGTCAAGCCAATAGAGAAGTTCTAGCTCTGGTGAATCCTAGTGTGAATTCAGCTGCTTTAAGTGTTAGGGATTTTGCTCGAATGAACCCTCCCTAATTTCATGGCTCCAAAGTTGAAGAGGACCCCCAAAGGTTCATCGATGAGGTTTATAAAGTGCTTGCTATTATGGGGATATCTTTGGAAGAGAAGGCGGTGTTAGCCACCTACCAACATAACGATGCGGCTCAAGTATGGTATGATCAGAGGAAGGGTGTGAGATCCGTAGGAGCGGGCCTGGTAGGATGGGAGTTGTTCAAATTGACATTTCTTGATAGGTTCTTTCCCCGAGAGTTGAGGGAATCTAAGGTGGAAGAGTTCATTATCGTTCGTCAAGGAATTATGAGCGTGAAAGAGTATTCCCTAAAGTTCACTCAATTTTCCAAGTATGCTACAATTATGATGGCGGATTTGAGTGATAACATGAGTAGGTTTTGGATGGACGTGTCCGACTTGGTAGAAAAATAATGTAGTACGACAATGCTCCTTCATGATATGGATATCTCATGTCTTATGGTGTACGCCCAACAAATCGAGGAATGAAAACTCAAGGAAAAGAATATGGAGGTAAAAAGAGCTTGAATCGGTAATGGGAACTTCTCCAATGCTATGTCCGATGGACAAGGTCGACCAAGGTTTCGACAAAGGTTTTCCAACCAAGGTTCCTCTAGTGCTCCCCCAAGGGTCAATAAGGATAGGGTGTCTAACCCTAAATCTCAAGGAGGTAATAGTAGTGGCTCTTACGTGGCTAGGCCTAATTGTGCAAGGTATGGAAGAAAACATGATAGTAAGTGCCTAGTTGGCAAGGATGGGTATTTTAGTTGCGGGAAGAGTGGCCACAAGAGTTGAGATTTTCTAATGCTCAAGGTTAAGGGAAGAGAAGATAAACAAGCTCCTCCAAGCAGTTCAAACTCCAATGGCCCAAAGCAAAACCACTTTTATGCTCTTCAATCCCAAGGTGACCAAAAGGGCTCCCCAGATTTGATGACCGGTATGTTAAAAGTCTTTCTTATTGATGTTTATGCCTTGTTAGATCCCGGTGCTACTTTGTCCTTTATGGCACCTTATGTGGCCATGAAGTTTGATATGCTCCCCGAAGTGTTATCAAAACATTTTTTGGTCTCTACCCTGGTTGGTGACTCGGTGGTGGCTAAGAGAGTCTATAGGAAATGTCTCGTTTCCTTATCCCATAGAGTTACTTTGGTGGACTTGGTAGAGTTAAACATGTTAGACTTGTATGTGATTTTG
Source organism: Solanum verrucosum (assembly GCF_900185275.1). Taxonomy (NCBI): domain Eukaryota; kingdom Viridiplantae; phylum Streptophyta; class Magnoliopsida; order Solanales; family Solanaceae; genus Solanum; species Solanum verrucosum. Next base: position 3,178,986 of record NW_026020303.1, on the reverse strand, counting down.
GGTATGGATTGGTTGCGTGCATGTTATGCCTCTATCGATTGTAGGACTCTGGTGGTTAGATTCCAATTCCCAAATGAGCCTATATTAGAGTGGAAGGGGGGAAATTCTATGCCTAGAGGTAAATTTGTCTCTTGTCTTACAGATGATCTCCAAAGGGTGTATTTACCATCTTGTTAGGGTGACGAATGTTGAATCCAATTCCCTTCTCTAGAGTTGATTCTCATAGTGAATTCCCTCAAGTTTTCCCTGATGATTTACCAGGTATTCCCCGAGCAGGAAATAGATTTTGGTATTGACCTTTTACCGGATACGCAACCTATCTCTAATCCTCCCTATAGAATGGCTCTGACGGAGCTAAAAGAGTTGAAAGAGCAACTAAAGGATTTTATAGATAAGGGTTTCATCTGATCGAGTATCTCTCCATGGGGTGCTCTGGTGTTGTTTATTAAAAAGAAAGATGGGTCTGTGTAACAACCGAAAAACTAGTAGGTGAAACTAGAGCCTTATGTGAGAGTTTTAGAGTTTGATGTGTGGGTTAGAATCGTAAAATGGCCTCCCGTACTTAGGATGAGGCGTTTATGGGTTAAACGCCAAGAAACAACTCCCCAAGGACCAAACATAGGGTCCTTGAGGAGGACCCTAAAACTGCACCAAAAGATGTCAAAAAATAGCCCACTCAAGAAGGGGACCCACGCCCTGTGGGGGAGGGTCATGGGTCAAGGGGTTCAAGTTAAGCTCCAGGCCATCACCCACAAAGGACCAGCATGGTCTGTAGACCCACCCGCAGTCCGTGGGTCAGGGCCTCGTGGGTAAGGCAGTCATGGGGTCAAGTTGCTTTAAGTTGGGGACTTAGCGGTTAATTCATTATTAGTTAGGGGTTAAGTGGTGTAGTTTTATTAGTAATTAGAATACCTATATAAACCTAATAGACCTCTAAACTAAATAAATTTAGTCATTCTTCCAAGACACCAAAACAAACCCAATTCCCTCCAAGAAATCCTTTCTCTTGAACTCCAAGGATGATGAAGAAGAAAGGTGAAGCTAGGGTGAAGAATCAAGATTTTCTCCTCAAATTCATGGTAAATATTCAATAAGGTATGGTAGCTCTTCATCTATGGGTAGCCTTCGCCAATAGAGCCCCTTCAAAACCCCCAATTTCAAAGTTAGAAAACCCAAAAGTTAGGGTTAGACTTTAATCTGATGGGTTCTTTTCAAATTCATTTTAAATAATTGAGTTATGGTTGTTTATGAATAAATTGATGGTTTAACATGATTTTATGTTGAGTTCCTCAAGAATCCATGAATTCCCCTATTCTAGTTAGGGTTCCTTCCTACATTCTGGGCATTGTTGTATGTTGATCCAATTGAGTGGAGAATGGTTGATTATGATGTAATTGCATGATTTTAGTATGATTATACATGTACTCTTGACTAAGCTATGGTTCTTGGGTTAAATTGATATAGTTTAGTGTTATGTAATGAAAGAGGAAAATTGAGGGCTTATATGTGACCTTCTAAGATTGATGAACTTCTTTATGAATTTCTTGAGATTAGATCACCTAGATATGAATTTCTTAAAAGTAAAGCTTGTAGACATGAATTGATTATATTAGGGCTTATATGATGGATTATGGTTTAGTGTTATTGAGATTGAGTTTGCATGATGTTATATGATTATAATTGGTTAACAATGAAGCATGTGGTTAGATTATATTGAGAATTAGGTAAACATGATGATCATGTGAGGTATTGCTTGAGAGTAAGACTTGTAGTATGAAGATGAATTTTAGGGCTTTAAGGGTAAAAGCTATTATACATGAGCTAATGATGTTAAGGCTTTTAGAGGGAAGCTATTATGTATGTTGAATTGTACATCGCATTATTGTGGAAGGACTTTACCCACATGACCTATAATATGAGTACATGAAATTATGTATGTTGTAATTGAACTACTTAAATTATGACTATAACCATATCTAATATAGTGAATTCTAGATGTGTTGATTAAATGTGATCTATGATCCTTGAATGCAAGTTATGAGAATTATGCAGGATTGTGAAATTATGTACATGCTTTATGAACAGTTTGAGAGTGAAGTGTCTATGATGATGATATTTTTTTTTGTGTCATTGAAAGAATAATCTCACACACACTACATGCATGAACATGATTATGATGTAACTATGATATTGTTGAAAGGCTATGCTCATATACACCCTTACACATGACTATGCATGAAATGTACATGACCATGATTATGATGATATATTGTGTTGATTGAAAGACTATTCTTGTGAACACATTATGAGCATGATGTGAAAGGTTATTCTCATGCATGATCAAATGAGATATTCTAATGAAACAAGTTATGACTTAACAAGTACTCTATGGAAATGATGTTTAGCACCGAGTAGATAGTGTATATGAGATGAGAGATTTTACCTTAGAGAGTCCGACTTTCCAAATTGGTTCCTTTTACGCTTGTTAAGTCCGGGTTCGCTAAACATGTATCTCATGAGATGAAAACCTTTTACCTCAATTATGTCCATGTTTGTAGTAGCAATCTCCCTATCCCATAACTATGTGCCCACATAGGTCTTTAGCTAGTGGATCCACCTAAACTAACAAACTTTAGTTCTTCCTTAGGTAAGTAGGACACCTCTTTTCATTGTGGAGGCATGACACCGAATTCCATGTTAATCTCACATGGCCTAAGTCGGTTAAGGCTAATTCTCAACATGATGAAACATTAACAAGAACATGAATTACAAACTATGACTCCTCAAGAAGATCTAATTAGTGTGAGTGGGGGTATGAGACTTCATTCATGCATTGCACAAGTAGGCTTTGAGAGTGGTCATGATATGTTTCTTTTATGTTATGAAGATTTATGAATTAATGCATGCTAAATGTGGATTATATATATGAATGGCTTTCCTTGATATGAGTTATTGAACATGAATGTTTCCTTGTCTATGAGTATTAACTATGGGTGATATCAAAGCATGATAAGCATGACCATGGTGTCCTAAAAGTGATACTTAGTGTAGATGGGATTATGAGATCTTATCTATGCATTGCACAAGTATAACTTAGGGTAACTTATGAATTGGTTCTCTTATGACATGAAGATCTATGTATTTAACTATGTATATGAACCATGTCTTATGATAATTGATGTTTGCATTATGTCTATGTTGGAGGCTATGCTTATCATTATGTTGTTATCCTTTATGCTATGATGAACTATACATGAGTTTCCCTATGAGTTACGCTTTCCAATTATATTTCAAGGATGATGTTCAAAATTAATATATAGGATGGTTCAACTAAAATGTCCATTTTTGCATGTTTTAAAGGTTTTTATGCATGGCTATCATACTTAGTGCATGTTTGTACTAACCCATATTTCCTACATTTTCCCCTAAGTGTAGGGTTGCCAATATCGAAACTATTGAATATGAAATGGAAGCTTTTACGCTAGTTGAGTCCGGCTTCCCAATGAAAGCTTTTACACTAGTTTAGTCTAGCTTTCCAAATGGGTTCCTTTTACGCTAGTTGAGTCCAGGTTCCCAAAGAATGTATCATGAGATGGAAACCTTCTACCTTAGTTGAGTCCGACTTTCTAGTAGCAATCTCCTAATCCCATAAACTATGTGCCCCCATAGGTTACTTTAGCTAGTGGATCCACCTAAGCTAAGAGTATGGTTCTACCTTACACAAGTAGAGCAACCCTTTTTGGTGTGGGAGTCCCCGGATTCCATGTTTTCTCACATGGTCTCATGTCGGTTAAGGCTTATTAACACAACAACAATATGAACAAGAATATAAATTATGAACTATGGTTACTCAAAAAGCTTTACTTAGCATGGGTGAGATTTATGAGATCGTATTCATGCATTGCACAAGTATGCTTTGAGGGTATTTATGATATGTTCCTCTTATGTTATGATGATCTATGTATTGATTATGTTTATGACTTATGCTTCTCCACTATTTTCATAATGATGTTTAAACTTAGTAAATTGTATTCTTTCAAATGAAATGTCCCTTTTAGCATGTTTTCAATGTTTTTATGCATGCCTATTATACTTAGTGCATTTTTATATTAACATCTACTTTTCCTACATTTTATCCAAGTGTATGGTCCGGTTCTCAAGGTGATCATTGTTGTGGCTAAGGCTTCGAATTGCTTATTCTCATGCTTATTCACACTATTTTGTATGGGTTGTGTCTCTTTTCATTTCAAATATTGTAGTAGATGGATATGTTGAAACTTAGAGTCTAGACTTCATCTTTTATTTTTGGAAAATTTTAGACTTGAAATGCATTTTTACTCTTATTGTTCTATTGCTTTTGTAGTGATATGCTAAGGGGCTTGTATAGAGTCCTTTGGGGTTCTATACGCCATGTTACATCTAGGGGGTACCCTTGGGTCGTAACAATATGTGAAGACCTAAATTTGGAGTCCTCCTATAAAGAATTTCCCTAATTGGAATATAATTATTAGCCATACGACGTATCGATTTCTTCTGCTTAAATGTTGCATTCTCATGATAAGTCTAGTTTCCAAGTACTTCTTTATGTCAAAATACTATGGAAACCTATATGGTTCCGCTTCAACATGTGAACAATGAACATGCTGTTCTTTTACCTCTATATCCAAGAAATCAATATATCTTGTATCTACATGTTTGATCATTAAGGCAATGGTGGCAAGAGCATCAACCAACTCATTATGTATCCTCGGAGTGTGTCTGAATTTAATCTTGCAGAATCTTTTGCACAACTTCTGTATATACTGCACATACGATGTGATCTTTGGGTTTTTTATGACCCACTGTAACACCCTGTATCCAAAAAAAGGCTAAATAGTAGTTTTCTAAAAGTTGCAGGCGCCTAACCACGCCGGTAACCAATGACACGTGAAAGGAACCACGGATCGTAGGTGCGGTCCGTCGATGGCCTGCCTGAAGGTGGTCTGAGGGCACAGAACCATGACCTGACCAACAGACCATAGGTCAGACCATGGTCTGTGGTTGGGGTCGTAGTCCAAGAACCCAAGTTTCAACTCTCTGATGACCAACGATGGTCCACCAGGACTGGTTGTAGGTCAAACCATGGTCCGTCGACTGGGTTAGTTGGTGGTCAGTTGACAGTTATTTTTAAGGGCAGTTGGGTCTTTTCCTAATTAATTAGTTCCTATACTACGCCATTTTTCCTATGTCTAAGACCCCTATATAAGTGTTTTCAACCCCCAAATTAGTCAATTCAATGAATTCTTCCAAAATTTAAAAAGAAGATCAAAACCACCTCTCCAAAATATTCTCTCTAGAACTTGAAGAAGAAGAATAAGGATTCATCTAGGGTTTCAAGTCAAGGTTTCAATTCCTCCATTGAAGATAGGCATTTGGACATGAGGTATGGTAGTTTTCATCCATGAATTCCTTTCATTTATGGAGTTTCCAAATTTTTCTATTTTCAAACTAGAATTCCCCAAATTAGCTAGGGTTTTCCTCAATTACCATGGGGACTCTGGATTATTAATCTAAAGGATTTAATTACATTTTAATATGTATGAATTGATGATTTAAAATGCTTTTATGATGTTTCCCTTATAAAACCATGTAAACCCCCATGTTTTCCAAATGGTGATCATATGATGTGGGTTTTATGAAAGAGGAGATTTATGAACTAAAACATGATGTGATAGAATCACATGAATTTATGATGAAATCCCTATATAATCCTTGATTTCCAGATGTGGTAATTGAAAGTAGGCTTTGAACCTTGAAAGGGAAAAGTACGAGTTTATGCATGATCTTATGAAATCCATGAAAATGTTTAAGGATGCTTTGAGAGTAAAGTGTCAATGATAAAGTTGTTGTTGTGTTGTTGAAATGATATTATCATTAACACGTACAACCATGATGTGAAAGGTTTTCTCACATAATAAGGATTCTAAGGTTGAAAGGTTTTCTCATCTAATTGAATCAAAGAGTAAGAGCTATCCTAATGAAAATAGCTTGGATTGGTTATACTAGGATACCTTTCCATGGATAATGAGAATAAGTAAGAAATGACTATTCCGTGGGAATTATGGTTAGCATAGAGAGGATATTGGTGTGAGATGGAAGCTCTCTCGTTAGTAGAGGCCGGGTTTCTAGAAGCAATCTTTTGAGATAGAAGTTCTCCCGTTAGTAGAGGCCGGGTTTCTAGTAACAATATCTTTATCCCTTATGCTATATGTCCCCATAGGATGAATATCTAGTGGATTCAGTTAAGCTAGAAGTTCACTGTCCTTTTCGTGGCAAGTAGGATAACCCTTTTCGGTGTGGGAGACACCAGGGGATCATGTTATAGCTCACATGGTCTCTATGTTGGATAAGGCTCATTCCCACAACAAGATTAATAATGAAATAAGGTTACTTTAAGAAGTATCGCATGTGAGTTTAAAGGTTTTAAAGATGATGCTTGTTTGCATTGACCATGGTTTTATGAATTATGTTTTCTAACCCTTTTATATCATGTTTTAACTTGATCAATTGCATGTCATGAAATGAAAAGTCCCTTGTATCATGTAAGAAGTTACCTAAATTATATTTTCCAGATGAAAATAAAAAAAATATATACATAGTAGAATCAGATGCAAGCGAAATAAGTTATGGAGGAGTACTAAAGTATAAATACGATAAAGAAAAAATAGAACATCATTGTAGATATTACTCAGGTACATTTACAAATCCTGAAATAAAATGGGAAATAAATAGAAAAGAATTATATGCACTATATAAATGTTTATTAGCTTTTGAACCATATATCGTATATAATAAGTTTATTGTAAGAACAGATAATACGCAGGTAAAATGGTGGATCACAAGGAAGATAAAAGATTCAGTTACAACAAAAGAAATAAGAAGACTAGTATTAAATATACAGAATTTTACATTTACAATAGAAGTGATAAGTACTAACAAAAATGTCATTGCAGACTACATTTCAAGACAAAGCTACACAGACGGATCTAGACAAAGATGAAAAAATATTCAATGCTATAGCAATGCTTTGTACAAAGATAGATAACATGGATAAAGAGCTACAACAAATAAAAAGTCAGCAGCATGACGGTAAACATGCGGAGCTAAGTCGATCGGAAGACTTAAAAACTCCAGAGCTAGAAGGTGACGATGGGAAACACCGAAAAAGCCAAACTAACAATTTGTTACATGCAGCTACAGGTAGCACATCATCTACAAAGGAAGAAAAAAGATATATTAATACAAATATGAACAAGATATTTGAGAAACCATTTGTATCCAGAAATCAAAACCCCTTATTTGTACCACCACAAGTAAATACCTACAAAGACAGCTTAGGACAAGGCAAGAAAATCTATAATCATATAACCAGAGCCTATATAGAAAATATCCACAAAATACAAACCTTTTTGAACAAAAACCCCAGATCCAAAACTACCCAAAATCCACACGAAGATTATATTACCCAAACTCTACAAGGATACAATAAACTAATTGCTTTACCTAAGACAAATGCAAATCTAGTGGCAACTTGCTATAACTATGGATTATTGAACACAGTATATACCCAGACAGGAGATGAAATAGCTACGATACCGGAGCTACACAAAGCATTCATGCACTATAAAAGAATAACTAAGGGAACCCTTTTCTATATAAGATTCTATTCAGCACCAGCCGAAATACTTTATGATGAAATTAAGCCAATTATACAAGTTATAAAAATTGGATTAACTAGAGAAATGATCATACCAGAAAAGATAGAAGAACAAGATGAGATACAAAAAGTGGAGATACCGGCATTTTATGCAGGAAAAAGAATTATTGGAATAGCTACTATCTTAAATGATTAACATCTAATTATTTAAACAACAATTCAATATGGAGTAATTATTCAAGAGAGCAAACAATGATATATTCAAATTGTCGAGAAATTAGAGCAGCAGATATAGAAGAACTCAGGCAATGGGCACTAAGTCTACTAAAACCTGAGCAACAGCCAACTACAAGAGCTATAAGAAAGAACTTTATCTCATCAGAAATAATGACAAGATATTGTAAAACTATCGGAAACAAATATCCGGATCATCAATGTTCTAAATGCCAAGGAGAAGATAATGTAATCCCAGACGTACAGCTGGAGTAGGAACAACAAAAGCCGACAAGATAAAGAAAAAGCTAAAGAAAGGATAGAAATCAGCAAAGGAGGAAAAGTTGTTTGTCCTAATAGGAAAAGCTAGTGGAAAGAAAAGTTAGTGGGAATATATGTAACGTGTGTACATTACTATAAGTTAGTGGAACTTTAGATAAAGTAGTATAGCAACGTGTTAGATTAGTAGTAAAGACTATAATAATATTAAAGATGTAAAGTTACTATAGTTAGATGTAAAGTAATCATAGTATAGAAAAGTAACTATAGTAAGGTTACTTATTCTTGTATAAATAGATAGCCATTATGGCATAAATAGGCAAGACTTTCTACACGGAAAGCACAACCCTTTTGTAAACAAATATTCTCTCAAATAAAAATCTAAGTTTCAGTTAAACTATGGATCAAAACAGTGCAGATACTACACATGTATATACATTTATGATTATGCATAGCTAAAATCTATTAATTCCTGAATATCATAGCATAATTAAATAAGTTTATATTAGTTATTATATACTAGAATTATTTGAGCATGTTTTTTTAGTTTGTTAACATGAGGAAAAAAGGAAAAACTTCTAGACTATGCCGTCCTAAGGTTGAAACCATAGGCAAAGAAGCCGAGAGGGGAGTAAACAAAGTTGAAGGCGCTGTTAGGAAGTAATTACCTTTGAAAGTACAATGTTAACAGTGACAGGAAAACATGTTAAAATAATCTAGTTTATAGTAATCTAATATAGATCATTTGTTATGCATATGGTATAAGGGAATTATATTTAAAAAATCATGAATATCCTTTTACATGATGAAATGATATTAAATCACAAAATACTAATCTTGTATGCATTAAGAAACATAGAAATTACGGAACTAAAACAAATGATATGGCAGCTGATATTTGAAGAAGAAGAAGAAGAATTAATGAATCAACTATGGTATGAAGATGAAATTCCAGAATTTAACTTAAGTGATTTAGAAATTCAATATTCCGATTAATGATAAATCAAGAATACTTAGAATATTGGCAACAAACTATAATAGATATTACTTTATTAAGTAATTTAATTAAAGAAAACATAGAAGCATTTCAACAAACCCACGACATACAATACATAGAATATATATTAGAAAACATAAAAGAAATTATAAGGTTAATACCCCTAGAAAATATGTATTATGAAAAAATTAATTCATAATATATTTATGAATCGGGACTCCCCCAAGTTGGTATCAGAGCTAAGTAATAAAAAAGGAGAATAAAAATGGATAATAAAGAGAATCATAGATACGAATTAATAAGAACAGTAATAACAAAACGACAAGAGTTAAAACATAAGCAAGAAAGACTACAATACAACATATATGCAGGAGTATGTCAAAAGTCTTTACTAGCACAAAGAAAAGTAATATTTAAATTACAATTAGATATACAAAAAATAGACTATAAATTAAAACATAATTTAAAATGAATAAGGAAGAATTTGCTATAGAAGAAAAAACCTATGAAAATTCGGAAGGATTAAAAATAAAAATAATATTTTCAAACTTAGGAAGAAGGTATAAAAAAATAAGTGAAAATCTATATCTAATGATAGAAAAAGACACAGTAAGATTAGAAGATAGTCTAACTGCAATGGTACCAATAACTAGAGAAAATGAAGAAATAGATAGGAAAAAAGAAATAGATACAATAAAACAGCAAGCAAAATTAGAAATACAGCAGATCGAAGAAATAAAAAATGATAAAATAATTGCCTTAGAAAAGGAACTAACTATGCTTAAAGAGTTATATGCTGCTAAACAAAAAAAAAAGAAATAGAAACGAACTTAAAAATGGAGATAGAAAAATTTAAGGAACAACTAACTAAAGAAACCCCACATATAGGAATTGATAATGTTGATATAGATGAAAACTGCTCAGAACAAGGTTCAGATATAAGTGAGACATATACAGAAATAATAGAAAAAATAGACGAAACCGAAACAATTAACAATAAGATAGAAATAAATACGGAAGAAATTAAAAATGAAGCAAGTACGAGTACACCAGAAGTAAAAAATCCAAAAACACTAAGACCTAATTATTATACAATTAGTTATGAAGATTCTGACAGATATGATAGTTTATGGAATAAGAGACTAAACAAAAAATGGACACCATCAACAACATCCCGCAATAACGGATTTTTAGATCTAGATTGTGTAATGGATATAAATAAAACAATACAATTATGGGTAGGATATATATCAAAACAACTAAGATAATAAAATTGGAATGTCAGAGGTACCAGGATATATAGAAAGAACACTTTTAGGAACGGTAAAATTATGGTTACGAAATTTAGCAGAAGAAAGCATAAAAACATTAAGAAATAATAAGAAAATAGACGGAGATAGTGCGACTACACCAATCGATATATTAAATAAATATGAAATAGCAATAAGAAATGAATTCAGTAGTACAACTACAGAAGTAGAAGAACAAAATAAAGAAAAACAGTTACATAGGAATTTAATGCTAAAATTAGCTATATGTAATATGTGCTACATAGACGAATATACATGTGTATTTAGAGAATATTATTATAAAGGAACATATAATGCAGAAGAATCAAAAGAAATAAGAAAATTATATTTTACAAAATTACCAGAACCATTTAGTTCTAAAATAATAAAAGATTGGAACAAAGCAGGATTACAAGATACACTTGGAGCAAGAATGAGATATCTACAAAAATGGTATTCAGCAATATGTGAAAAATATAGAGAAGACATAAAAATGGAAAAAACAATAATTAAAAACCTAGCATGTTGTAAAGATAAGATAGCACCTCAATTCGGATGCAATGATAATTATTATAAAAAGAAATATAGAAAACCAGGGAAATATAAAAAATATAAATCCCAATACAGGTTAAAAGACCAAGAAGAAGGTATTACATAAAAAATGCTAAAGCAAAAAGACCCTTTAGACCAAAGAGAAAAATAACGGAATGTACATGTTATAATTGTGGAAAACTAGGACACTTTGCTAAAGATTGTAAATTACCCAAAAATCCAAAGAAAAAACAAATATCTGAAATAATAATTAATGATGAAACATATACACAAATAGATTATATAGATTATGAACCAGATAGTGATGACAGTATATATGAATTTGAATCGTTTGAGAACGAAATATCTGAAAATGAAATAGAAGAAAATAATGACTGGAAAAGACGTACAAATGATAAATAAAGAAGAATATACAAATGAAGAATCTACGGAACAGAAGGTAATATTTGATATCAATATATTTGAACAAATAAAAGGAAAAGAATTAGATCTCAGTGTAGAAAAAATATTTAAGATACCATTAATAAGAAATATATTTAAAAGACAAAAAGAGGAATACTATGTAGTGAGCCAAAAAGAACACATAATAGATTGTAAATATACCAAAGGAAAAGCAAGAATACCTATAATAAATAAAAGGATAATAAATAAAGAAATACAAGAAATTAAAGTTAAAGAACCAATAAAATACGTGCACTTAGGTGGAACAGAGATATTAATAAAAGCTTGTTTTAGAGAAGGAATAGATACACCAATAGAAATATATTTGGCAGATGACAGAATAGTAGAACAAATAGAAAGAAGTATAATAAGCGCAGTAAAAGGAAATTTAATCTACCAAAAATTTAAGTTTATAATAAGTGCTAATTATTCAGTAGCAATAAATGATAGAAATATAGATAAATCATTAGTATTATATTGGAAAATGTCAGGAATAGAGTTAGCCCCAGGAGAAGGTCAATACCAAAGTCTATTTCCCACCTGAGAGGAATACTGGGTAAATCATCTGAGAACACCTCCGAAAACTCATTCACAATGGGGACCAACTCAAGAGAAGAGGAATACTGGGTAAATTATCTAGGAACACCTCCGAAAACTCATTCACAATGGGGACCAACTCAAGAGTAGAGGTATCAAAATCTACATCTCTCACCCTAACTAAATGGTACAAGCAACCCTTAGAAATCATCTTTCTAGCTTTAAGAGAGGAAATAAATTGACCATTAGGCATAGAATTCCCCCCTTTCCACTCTAAGATAAGCTTATTTGGAAACAGAAAATTTACTACACGGGTTCTACAACCAATAGAAGCATAACAAGAGTGCAGCCAATCCATACCAAGGATAACATCAAAATATAGCATGTCAAGCTCTACTAAGTGAACAAGAGTAACTATATGGGACAGGGAAACATGATATCTTCTATAGACCCTCTTAGCCACAATAGAATCACCAACAGTAGTAGAGACATAAAAAGGTTTTAACAACACATCAGGAAGAACATCAAACCTCATAGTCATATTTTGTGTTACAAGATACAAGGTAGCACTGGCATCAAGTAAATCATAAACATCAATTTGGAAAACTTTTAACATACTGATAACCACATCAAGAGAACCCTCTTGATGTTCACCACAAGTATGAACGGAATAGAATCAGATTTGCTTGGGAGCATTGGAACCCGAACCACTAGGAGTATCTTGCTTTCCCTCTAATCCCTTAGCCAAAAGCATTGGGAAATCCCTCTTCTTGTAGCCACTCTTACCATAACCGAAGCAACCATCCGTGCCGGTTAGACATTCACCTTCGTGCTTCCCTCCACACTTAGTAAAAGTAGACCTAGGCAATGAAGATCCACCACCATCACCTCCTTTAGGCTTAGGGTAAGACACATTATCTTCGTTGAACTTAGGAGGAGCCTTGGAGGAACCTTGACCGGAAAAACTTTGTCGAAACCTAGGACGACCATATCCATCAGACTTTGCATGAGAAAATTACCATCACCGATCTTAACTCTCTTTACCTCCCTAGAATTTTCCTTGAGCTTTTCCTCTTCAATTTGTTGTGCATGAACCATGAGATGAGAGATTTCCATGTCATTAATGAGCATGGCGGTACAACACTCTTTGACCACCATTTCTAACACACCCGACACAAACTTACTCATCCTTGCCCTAGAATCGACAACCATTGTTGGAGCTTAATTAGAAAATTGTGTGAACTTTAGAGCATATTCATTCACACTCATACTTCCTTGTTGAAGGTTAATGAACTCAAGCACCTTTGCTTCCCTCATCTCAAGGGGAAAGAACCTATCAAAAAAGGCAGCCTTAAACTTCTCCCATTCAAGAGGACCCACATCTTCCGGTCTTCCTTCTTTCCAGTGGTTGTACCACACTTGAGGCACACCTTTCAATTGATAAGTGGCCAACTCCATTTTTTCCACCGGTGTCACTCCTATGATCATTAATACCTTGTAGACTTCATCAATAAACTCTTGAGGATTTTCCTCAACCTCAGAACCATGAAACTCCTTAAGATTCATCCTTGTGAAGTCCGTCACACTAGAAGCCTCCGTACCCACATTTGGGTTCACAGGAACCGTAAACTCCCAATTTTCCGCATTCTCCCTCACATTTCTTCTAGCATAAGCCCTTCGAGTAGACATGTCCTTTAGAGCATCAGATAAGGATTAGGAGAGACACCTTATAGAGTTAAAGTTTATGGCATGACTTTAGAGTAATTAAAGAAGTGGAGTTTCCTAATCATCTTGTAGCCTCTCATTCATAAATGCGGCGCGCTTGGCACTCATGAACAATACTCTACTAGACGTGGCTTATGAGACATCCTAGGACCATTCTAAATCTTGTGCTCTGATTACCAAGTTTGTCACGACCCAAGGGTTCACCCTAGATGTAACATGGCGTATAAGACCCCCCCATACAAGACTTAATTTTCATAACATAAGAAACTGATCAATAGAAGTAAAACAATAATCCAAAGTCCAATAGTTTTTATAAAAGAAAAGCGAAAGTCTAAAACACTTATCTCATCATAGCCATCTAGTACAATAGAATGAATTTGGGCCTAGCCTAGACATCATATCCAAAAGAGATATACATGAAAGGAACTAAAAAATGGAAGTTTGTCCTCGAACCATGAGGACTCACCAAGCTCGGGAATCAATCAAATCCAAGCTCTAGTCACAACACTGGGACCAGTCAGTCGAACCCTACATTTGGGTAAAATATAGGATAGAGTATGAGTTAGTACAAAATAATGTACCAAATATGATAGATATTCATAAAAAAATTGTTGGATAAGGGTTTCATCCGACCAAGTAAATCCCCATGGGGTGCTCCAGTTTTTTTCGCTAGAAAGAAGAATGGTTCTCTTCGTATGTGTATTGACTATCGTTAGTTGAACAAGGTAACAATTAAGAATAAGTATCCTTTTCCAAGGATAGATGATTTGTTTGACCAACTTTATGGAGCAAGTTATTTCTCTAAGATTGATCTTCGTCGGGTTATCACCAATTGAGGGTGAAGGAAAGTAATGTCCTGAAAACAACTTTTAGAGCCCGATATGGTCATTATGAGTTTTTGGTGATTTCGTTTGGTTTGACTAATGCTCTGACGACATTTATGGATTTGATGAAAAGGGTGTTTAGACAATACCTTAACATGTTTGTGATTGTGTTTATTGATGACATATTTATTTACTCAGGGAGTGAGAAAGAGCATATTGATCATTTGAGGATTGTATTGCAAATTCTTAAGGACCAACAACTTTTTGCAAAGTTTAGCACATATGAGTTTTGGTTAAGGTCTATAGATTTTGTTGGCCATATTGTTTCAAGCAAGGGTATTGAGGTAGATCCTATTAAGACGGATACGGTCAAGAGTTGGCCTAGACCTCTATCTCCTTCGGATATTAGAAGTTGCTTAAGTTTGGTCGGTTACTATAGAAGGTTTGTTGAGGGGTTTTCTTCTATTGCCTCTCTTTTGACGGACTGGCTAAGTTCATATGGTCGGAAGCTTTTGAGAAGAGTTTTTAAGAGTTGAAAGATAGACTTACTTCCGCTCCGGTGTTGACTTTACTGAAAGGTAAGGATATCTTTGCAGTATTTTGTGATGCCTATAGAGTTGGGTTGGGATGTGCTTATTAAAAATGGGAAATTTATTGTGTATGCTTCAAGGCAACTTAAGACCCATGAGAAGAATTATCCTACCCATAACCTTCAATTAGCGGCGGTTGTTTTTGCCTTAACTATTTGGAGGCATTATTTGTATGGGGTTCATGTTGATGTTTTCACCGATCATAAGAGTTTGCAATATGCGTTTAGTTAGAAGGATTTTAATCTTCACCAAAGAAGGTGGCTTGAGTTATTGAAAGATTATGATATGAGTGTTCTCTTCCTACCTGATAAGGCGAATGTGGTGGCGGATTCTCTTAGTCGATTATCTATGGGTAGTGTTGCTCATATAGAGGGTGAAAAGAAAGAGTTGGTTCGAGATGTTTATAGATTGACATGGTTGGGTGTTCAGTTGGTAGACTCCACCAAGGGTGGTGTTATGGTTCATAATGGTTCTGAATCGTCTTTTGTGGCCGATGTGCAAGCTAAGCAAGGCCTTGATCCAATTTTGGCTGAATTGAAAGAAGTGGTGCTTAAAATGTTTGTTGAGGCTTTCTTCCAAGAGGGAGATGGTGTTCTAAGATATCAAGGTCATTTATGTGTTCCTAATGTTGATGACTTGAGGGAACAAATCTTGACAGAAGCCCATAGTTTTCGGTATTCTATTCACCCGGGAGCCACCAAGATGTATCGTGATTTGCGGGAAATCTATTGGTCGAATGGGATAAAGAAGGATATTACGGGATTTGTGTCTAAGTATCCAAATTGTCAACAATTGAAGATTGAGCATCAGAAACCGGGAGGTTTATCCCAAGACATTGGTATTCCTACTTGGAATTGGGAAGATGTGAATATGGACTTCATAGTTAGGTTGCCACGTACTCGATGACAACATGACTCGATTTGGGTAATAGTAGATCAAATGATGAAGTCGACTCATTTTATTCCCGTCAAGGTTTCCTATTCGGCGGAATATTATGCTAAGTTGTACTTGAGAGAAATGGTAAGGTTGCACAGAGTGCCCTTGTCCATTATTTTCGATCATGGTAGTCAATTCACTTCTTAGTTTTGGAAGTCTTTCCAAATTGGTCTTGGTACTCATGTTAAGCTTAGTACGACCTTTCATCCCCAAACCAATGGGAAAGTAGAGCATATGATCCAAACATTAGACGACATGTTGAGAGCTTGTGTGATTGATTTTAAGTGTAATTGGGATGACCATTTGCCATTGATTTAGTTTGCCTATAATAATAGCTATCACTTGAGGATTAATATGGATCCATTTGAGGCACTATATGGTAGGAGGTGTTTATCTCCTATAGGATGGTTTGAGGTGGGTGAAGTTTCCTTAATAGGTCACAAGTTGGTACATGAGGCCATAGCGAAGGTTCGGCTTATTAGAGAAAGGTTGAGAATGACTCAAAGTCGACAAAAGTCATATGCTGATGTTAGAAGAAGAGATCTTGACTTTGATTTTCATGATTGGGTTTACTTGAAAATCTCACCCATGAAGGGTGTAATGAGGTTTAGTAAGAAAGGGAAGCTTAGTCCCCGTTTTGTAAGCCCATGTGAGATTTTGAGACATGTTGGTAAGGTTGCTTATGAACTTGATTTGCCAAATGAGTTGGCATCGGTGCATACGACTTTCCGTGTCTTCATGTTGAAGAAATGTGTTGGTGACATTTTTAATTTCCTTAGAGGGTGTGGAAGTTAAATAAAATCTTTCTAATGAAGAGGTTTCAGTTGAGATTCTAGACCGGCAAGTCAAGAAGTTGAAAAATAAAGAAGCTGCTTCCGTAAAAGTGTTATGGGGGAATCATTTAGTTGAACATGCTACTTGGGAGGCTGAGGCCGATATGATGTCCCAATATCCTCATCTCTTTTCTTCTACTCCTACTCTAGCTTGAGGTAATGAGTTCCTCATGGTTTATTCTTGTTTTGGAAGTCATGTGTGTTTTATGTGTTTCCATGATTTTCTTATGTTATGCATGCTCATGAAAAATTATGTTTTTAGAGAAGAGTCAATTTGTTGATTTTCCTCATGTTATGGTGCATTGAGTATGAGTTACCTATAGACTTCATGAGATGAGTTTTTGGACATACATTAAATATGCTATTAAATATGAA
This sequence comes from Solanum verrucosum, assembly GCF_900185275.1. Classification (NCBI taxonomy): domain Eukaryota; kingdom Viridiplantae; phylum Streptophyta; class Magnoliopsida; order Solanales; family Solanaceae; genus Solanum; species Solanum verrucosum. The sequence continues at coordinate 3,161,699 of NW_026020303.1, read as the reverse complement.
TTGCATAAAGGCTCCATGAGATTGTATTGAACATGCTTTTAGCTTGGAGAAGGTAGTTCCTTCTTGAACATGAGAAATATTGACATTTCATGCATATTGGGTTGCTAGATGAAGTTCCTACTTCCTTATGATGAATTGAGTATATTTAGCTTGGAGTCGATATTTCCTCCTTCGTTATGTGCATTTCATGAGTTGCATGAATGATGGGTTGTTCGTCTTGAGTCTTTTCGTTTAAAGATATGCCTAGAATCTCATTCGAGGACGAATAATCCCAAGGGGGAAATATTGTAACACCCCGTATCCAAAAAAGGCCAAATATAGCAGTTTTCTAAAAGTTGCAGGTGCCAAACCATGCAGGCCACCCACAACCAGTGGAAGGAACCACGGACCATAGGTGTGATCCTAATGGCCTGCCGTAAAGTGGTCTGAGGGCCCAGAAGCACGCCCTGACCAATAGACTGTTGGTCAAACCACTGTCCGTAGTCCAAGACCCTAAGTTTCAACTCTCTCATAACCAATGATGGGCCCTAGGTCAGAACACGGTCTGTCGACTGGGGTCTGTTGGTGGTCAGCTGAAAGTTATTTTTAGGTTCAGTTGAATATTTTTCTAATTAATTAGTTCCTATATTACGTCATTTTGCCTATGTCTAAGACCCCAATATAAGTGTTTTCAACCCCCAAATTAGACAATTCAATTCATTCTTTCAAAATTACAAAAGAAGATCAAAACCTCCTCTCCAAAATATTCTCTCTAGAACTTGAAGAAGAAGAAGGATTCATTTAGGGTTTCAAGTCAAGGTTTCAGTTACTCCATTGAAGATAAGAATTTGGAATTGAGGTATGGTAGTTTTCATCCATGAATTCCTTTCATTCATGGAGTTCCCAAATTCTCCTATTTTCAAATTAGAATTCCCCATATTAGCTAGGGTTTTCTTCATTACCATTGGTTCTCTTGATTATTGATCTAAAGGATTGAATTATGTTTTAATATGCATGAATTTATGATTTACAATGTTTTTATGTTGTTTCCCCAATGAACCCATGTAAACCTCCATGTTTTCCAAATCATGATCATATGTGGGTTGTTGATTTTGAAAGAGGAGTTATATGAACTAAAGCATGAAGTGATAGAATCACATGAATTTATGAGGAAATCTCTTTCTAATCCTTGATTTCTAGAAATGGTGATTGAAAGTAGGATTTGAACCTTGAAAGGGAAAAGTATGAGTTTATGCATGATCTTATGAAATCTATTAAAATGTTTAAGGATGCTTTGAGAGTTTAGTGTCAATGATGTTGTTGTTGTTGTGTTGTTGAAAGGATATTCTCATAAACACATACAACCATGATGTGAAAGGCTTTCTCACATAATAAGGATTCTAAGGTAGAAAGGTTTTCCAACCTAATTGAATCAAAGAGTACCTAATGAAACTAGCTTGGATTGGTTATCCTAGGATACCTTTCCATGGATAATGAGGGTAAGTAAGAAATGACTATTTCATTGGAATTATGTTTAGCACCGAGTGGATATTGATCTGAGATGGAAGCTCTCCCGTTAATAGAGGTTGGGTTTCTAGAAGCAATCTCTTGATATGGAAGCTCTCCCATTAGTAGAGGTCGGGTTTCTAGTAACAATCTAGTTATCCTTAAACTATGTGCCCCCATAGGATGATTAGCTACTAAATCCACTTAAGCTAGAAGTTCATGATCCTTACCTTGGTATGTAGGGCAATCCTTTTCGGTGTGGGAAACACCGAGAAATCATGTTATAGCTCTGATGTTTGCGTAATCAAGACACAACTTCCAATGCAAGTGTCTACGATCGTACAATAGTAAAGTAACCCAACCAAGAGTTGGGGTAGAGTCCCAAGGGAGTGGCTTTGAGAATTAATAGAAATATAGCTAAAAATATTATCGAATAAAAACATGTGAAATCTAAGGGGTGACAAAAGAGTGTCAATTAACAATGGGGGTTTGTCACAAGTAAACAAAAATCAGCGAACATATAAGGAATACTAATCAAGGAGAGGGGATTCTTGGGATGTGATAGGAATAAGGGATAAACTAAACTATTGGGTATATGCTTTTGATAATAAATCCGTTGAATATTTATGACTAGGCAAGCCGAAAACACAAAGGTGAAATCGTATTTGCAACTATAATTTCATTAAGTTCCACCACAACTACTAAACGAAATCACATCTAAACAACAAATAAATCATCAACAAGCAAGACCCAATAGATAATCTAATCCATATTTACAAGATCACACCCCAAGAATTGGGTTTTTTGCTAGACATGTAAAAGTGATAGAAATTTATACCAATATGAGTTTGCATTCAAATGGGTATGAAGATTTAAATCTCAAAACAAGCCAAGAGTGAAGAATCCATAAGACCTAAGTCCAAATTCTTGGAGTTGAAACCCTTTGAATCTTCAAGTTCTTCAAAACCCTCTCCAAACTTAGAACACAAAATTCTATGTTAAAAATTCTGTATTAAAAATCTGATATTAAGCTACAACTCTTAACGAGAATTTATAGTTTTCAAAAATCTATGCTGTAGCGGATCAGTCAGCATCGTCAGTCGAGATCGTCGATCAACTCGGCGATCCGCCCTTTGGTAGGTTTCATCGCGGTCTTGCTATATCCTTCAGCATCGTCGTGTTTTGGATCATTGGGTGACATAGTACTGCTTCGCGGAACGGCTCGGTGACACGCCGACTGCTCCTTTTCACCGCTGATTTGATCCTTTCTTTCAGGGCTCAGTACACTAGAACAAAAGACGAGGATAAGACCTTTTGGTGACTCGCCGAATGGGTTAGGCGATTATCTTCATTTCTCCGTTCTTTCAGCTGCCTTTGTTCCCTTTTGCTAAGTAGTGTCTATGCTTTCCCTCCGACTCCAAATACCTGAAACTTGAGGGTTTTCATCAGATATTGAGACAAAATATGCATTAAGGACACTAATTTTATCAAAATACACCCCTAAATGAGTCCAATTTGTGGACTCACCAACACCCCCAACTTAAACTTTTGCTTGTCCTCAAGCAAACTCAAGTTCGACTGTTCAAAAAAGGTGTCTCAAACAGTGTTATACAAGAATCAATCATAAATGTACAAAACAAGACTTAACTTACTATGCAAGGATCAAATGTGCACTCAAAGTTTCAAGTTGTGACATACCATTATCAAAGAATCTCGAGCTCACAATACTTCCTTCAAATGGAAGTTCAAGCTCAACTATAGTGTTCAAATTCCCTCACACAAAGAATGATTCCATATTCACACAATGGTTCACAGTTTAAAGCTTTGGAATCAGATGCAACGCTCACACTCACAAAGAAGAACACAATACATAAATTTACCCATAGGTTTGCCCGTATTTCCAATCAACACTTGTTTCAACTCACTCAAGATCACAAAGTTCTTTCAAGGCTTAAAATAGGGCTGAGCGCAAAGGTATGGTCATTTTAGGCTAAGTAACTTTCATCTTCATGAAATGTGGTGTTCACAACACTTCCTTTTCTTTTCATTCATCATTATCTTTAGTGCTCATAAGTCATCCTATTATTCACTCTCCATGGATTGTTTGGAAACCTCATTTCTTTTGTACTTTATTCCACAACTTTCTTTTTTCATTCTTTTCTTCTATTTTTCTCTTTTTTTTATATATATGGAGGGGTTCCATTTTTCTCAACACCTTGGGTTAAAGGAGACTTTCCTTGAACTTCTTGACTTTCCCTTTTCTTTTCACCATACCCCAACTTAGGCTTTTGGCCTAAGTTTGCTATTCAATCAACCACAAATCAAGAGGATTATAGGTAGTGGATTAAGAGAGGTCTAGCTTTCATCAAGTTTCTTTCAAAGAAAGGTAAGGCTCAAGGGGTGTTCAAAAGCGGTTCACACACTCACAAGGTAAGCCACAAAAGAGGTATATGTCAAATTGGCTTATACTCTTAGAAGTTGCCTAAGATCATTTCAAGAGATATCATTACTTAGTTGACCGGACCAATGAGGTAAATTCCAGGATCCATCATGCATAGTTCACAGGTAAGCTCATCACACTAGGCATTGACACTATAAGTCAAACAAGACTCCCTACTTTCGCTAGTGTGCAACAATCATCACAAGAGACTCGATTTGATCATTGGCTAGTCACAATGAGATGCAAAGAGTTCACATATTGTCTATGGAACTTCATTTGGCCTCATTGTAGCTGCACATTCAGGTTTGTTTGATTATAAGCACTATCCAAGTTATTGGTATTGATCCGAACCAATACTCAAATTTGCGAAGGAATAGCCACATTTAACACAAAAGGGGTGGCAATTTTTTTTTTTTAATTTTGAAAGGGTCAAAATCATTTTGCAATTTAAAACATGGATCCACAAGCTCAAACCTTCTACAAAAGTAGTATTTAACACAATTATAGCTTACAACCCAAATACATAAACGAAACACAATTCACGAATAACACACAAAGGTGGGCCTTACCCCACCACAAATAAAAGCAATTTGTCCTCAAATGCAATTTACATAATATCTAGAAATTAGAATAAAGAAAGATAGAGAGAGGTAGAGAAAAATACTGTCTACACAGTCACTCCATCTGTCTGGGCACAAGTGCCCGATGTGTCAGTCTGGGCTTAAATAATAGTCCCCGGAGCTACTTCAGAAGGTTCAGCGGCAACTTTCTTGCTGAAATTGTCAAAGTCATGAGCCACCAAGAAGGAATGTATAGTTGTGCAGAATCCACGTGTCCACAAAGGGACAGTGGGATCTCGGGGGATAGATATCTTGCTAGAACTAGGCATTTTGCCTCACTTCCCGTCTTGGGAGGATGCACTTCACTAGTACATTTCCTAAAAAAATTCGCTCTTATTTGTCGGGGTGGCCTATTTCTTCCAGCTACTTTTGGTTGAGCCATATCTGCAAAACTTCGGGAGAGAGTTAGAAAATATCTCAACAAAAACATAGAAGTTCAGCTGCAGAAAAACTCCGCCGAACCAGTTGGCGAAACACGCAACCGCTTAGGCGATTCACCGAGTGCAATAGCCAAGTGCGTAATCTATGGGAGTTATCAGTATTCTCTTCTCTCGGGAGCCACCAAGATGTTATGTGATCTACGGGAAGTCTATTGGTGGAATTGGATGAAAAAACACATCGCGGAATTTTTGGCTAAATGTCCTAATTGTTAACAAGTTAAGGCTGAGCATCAAAGGCTGGGAGGCTTATCACAAGATATTGCTATTCCTACTTAGAAGTGGGAAGATGTGCACATGGATTTTATTGTAGGATTGCAACGTACTCGGCGGCAACATGACTCAATTTGGGTAATAGTGGACTGGATGACTAAGTCCGCCTATTTCATTCTCGACAAGGAGTCCTACTTGGTGGAAGAGTATGCTAAGTTGTATGTGAGGGAGATAGTGAGGTTACATGAAGTACCCTTGTCTATCATTTTGGATCGAGGTCCCCAATTTACTTCACAGTTTTGGAAATCTTTCAAAAAAGGCTATGTACCAAGGTGAAGCTTAGCACAACTTTTCACCCTCAAACGGATGGTCAATTGGAACGCACCATTCAGACTTTAGAGGACATGTTGAGAGAATGCGTGATAGATATTAAAGGCAATTAGGAAGACCATATGTCGTTAGTTGAATTTGATTATAATAACAGTTATCATTCAAGTATCGACATGGCTCCCTTTGAGCTCTCTATGGTAGGAGATGTAGGTCTCCTATAGTATGGTTTGAAGTAGGGAAAATTGCTCTCCTAGGCCCAGAATTGGTGCATTAGGCCATTGAGAAGATTCAAATTATTAGAGGGAGGTTGAGGACAACCCAAAGTTGGCAAAAGTCCTATGCCGATGTTAGAAGGAGAGATCTTGAATTCAATTTCCATGATTGGGTTTATTTGAAAATCTCTCCCATGAAAGGTGTTATGAGATTTGGAAAGAAGGGGAAACTTAGTCCTCGATTTGTAGGTCCTTATGAGATTTTGAGGTGTGTTGGTAAGGTTTTATATGACTTTGATTTGCCAAATGAGTTGGCATTGGTGCATCCGGTGTTCCATGTCTCAATGTTGAAGAAATGTATTGGGGATCCATCAACCATAGTTCCCTTAGAGGGTTTAAAGATTAAGGAGAATCTTGCTTATGAAGAGGTACCAGTTGAGATTCTAGAACGACAAGTCAAAAGGTTGAGAAACAAGGAAGTTGCCTCCATGAAGGTATTGTGGAGAAATCACTTAGTTGAGGGTGCTACTTGGGAGGCCGAGGCCGAGGCCGATATGAAGTCCCAATATCCTCATATTTTTCCTTTCTCTCCTAGTCAAGGTTGAGGTAATAAGTTCCTCTTGAGTTTTTTTGTTCAGGAGTCATGTGCGATTTATGTGTTTTTCTATGATTTCCTTATGTTATGCATGTTCTTAAAAAAATCATGTTTAGTAAGAAAATGAGTTTTTATAATTGATTTTCCTCTTGTTGTTGTGGATTGAGTAAGAGTTGCCTATTTGACTTCATGAGATGAATTGATGAACATGCCTTATATGTATATGCTTTTCTTGAGTAAGTGGCCTAATAGTTTAATGAAACTTTTTTGAACATGCTTTGAGTTTGGAGAAGGTAGTCCCTCCTATGAATATGAGAAATGATGAAATTTTATGCATAATGGGTTGTTAGATGTAGTTCCTACTTCCTTGTGATGCATTGTTTATGTTTGAGTAGGAGTTGATGTTTCCTCCTTTGAATTATGCATTATTTTGATGTATCATGCATGATGGACTGATAGTCTCGAGTCTTTACTTCTGTAAGGTGTCTAGATCGTCATTCGAGGATGAATGTTCCTAAGGGGAAGATATTGTAACACCCCAAAAAGTAGTAGGCTAAACTAGAGCTTAACATGAGGGTTATAGTCATAAACGTAACTCCTTGTACTTAAAAATAAAGGGTTTTGTGTTGGAACGTCAAGGTACGACTCCCAAGGACCAACCATGGGTCCTTGAGGAGGCCCCTAGAAAACTTCTTGGCCAATGACCAGCAGAAGGGACTTACGCCCCGCTGGTCAGGCCACGCCCGTGGGTGAGGGGTCGTAGGTCAAGGCGCTGAAATCAGGCTCTTTGAACCCAACCCACGCTTCACCAACATGGGTCGTGGGTCCAATTACGGTCCGTCGGTGAGGATTCGTGGGTCAGGGTCCCAAAAACCAAGTCCCAGTCACCCAACCACGGTTTACGTTAGACCATGGCCCGTGGACGTGGACGTGGTTCTGTGGTTTGTGACCTGGGGACTATTTTGAGGAGTTAGTTAGAGGCACTTTGGGGTTTTCCAATTTTAATTAATACTAAGTGAGATCGTTTTAGCCTAAATTATATCACCTATATAAGAATTGTATATCACTAAATTAAGTCAATTACCTCATTATTTCTAAAACCCAAAACTAGTCCCATAAACTTCATCCTCTCCAAAGAAAATTCTCTCTAAAATTTCACGGAAGAAGAAGAAGAATGAAGTTGGAGGTAGCGTTCAAGGAAGAAGGTTTTTTTGTCAAATTCATTGAGTTTCATTGCTAAGGTATGGTATCTCTTCATCTATGGAGCCTCTTCAAAACCCCACTTTCAAAAATAGAAATCCCCGAAAAGGCTAGGGTTTGATTCCAATGTCATCGTTCCTTTCAAAAACGGTTCTAATGTTTGAATTAATTTATATTATGATTTAATTGATGATTTTTTTTATGATTTTTATGTTGAAATCCCCAAGAACCCATGAAATCCTCCATATTTCCCAATTATGAGCTTGTGATATGGGTTTGTGGATGAAAGAAGGATATTATGAGATTATTGAAATGACCCAAAAAGTTCTTAAAAATGTGCTTCGGAAGTTACCGGAAACTTGTTTAGCTATATATAAAAAAAAAATCCGTTTCGTTTTTCGAAAATCCGACTTCATATTCTTGTTTAGGGGGTCAAATTGAGTGGGAAATGGGTCTAACCCAAATTTTAGAGCAACCGTATCAAAATCCGAAATTTCCAAGTGAAGCCTCTTTCGAGGGTCTACTTTGGAGGGTCATATCTCCTAGCACACAAATTATTGGGTGGCCAATAACATATCCATGGAAAGCCCTTTGAGTTAGCTACCTAACGCACTTCGTTTCACCTCATTCGGAGTTCGGACGAAGAAGTTATGCCCATTTTCGTAAAATCTGTCCGGCAGGAAAGGCAATTTCCAGTGAGCGTTTTTACTGTTCACCCGCCTCATTTTTTTTTCTAAGTGTTGGACCATTTTTCCAAAGGGCATATGTTATTTCCTATATACCATTAGTTCAATTCCCATCTCTAAAACATTTCCCAAAACACCTCTCCCATACTTACACATTTTCTCTCAAGTTCTCTCAAGAACCCTAATCCAAAGCCTTCCTCAAGATTGAAGAGATTCTTGCTCCAAGTTCCAAGCTTCCATTGAAGACACTCTCAAGACCTTCATAAAAACTCAAGGTATATGGTGTTGAACTCATGGGTCCTTCCACCCATAGTGCCTAGACTCTATTCTACTCATTAATTTATGGTTTAAGTTAAGATTCATAAATTAGTCTTGTTCTTTGTAATAATTTCCTGCACATTGAATTTTAAACATGAAAAGTGTTGTTTTGAGCATGTTGTGACTCTAGAACTTGAACCTAAATTTGGAATGGATGTGGAGATTTTCATGTGGTATTGTGGGTGTTAAAAAGGTGATGTTGTAGGTTGTTCACTGGTTTGGCTGCATAATTACTATACTATTTTCCATGCTCTTTGATTCCATTACATGCCTTCAAGGTGTTTGACAAAATGTCCAACTATGGAGAATTGATGAATCGATGTTTTAAAGCTTGAGTTATGAGATGTATGGAAATCCAGAGATGTGTTGATGACAAACTAAGCTTGTGTATATGTTCATTCCATACGTGAGATTGCATTAGAGCCTAATGGGAATTTCCTATATAAAGTGTTGCATGACCATGCCCGGTCCGGGGGAAAAGAACCGGACAACCATGTGAGAGGTTTATATCTCACCACCTAGGATGCTTGGGGTGTGACCAACATCAACCATGTGAGGGGTTTATACCTTGCCACTAGGGTGTCCGGGTGTGAACGGCATCCCCCATCCTAAGTTGGGGTTATAGATTGGTTGGATCATGCATACACATATGATATCTACTATTAGTATAGATTTACTTAAACATGTTTTGACTTCACTTTGATCATGCATCCTCATATTGTTATTCATAATGCCTATGAAACTATTTCTTGTATTTCGATTGTATCCTTGTCTATTGTTGTGTTGCACCCCCCGCATACTTAGTACATTCCAAGTACTAACGCATATTTTGCCTACATGATGTCACCATGTAGGGACCGGAGCTACTTTTGATCCTTCTCTCCATTCACGTGGCTAGTACGGTGCTTATCCGAGTTGTTGGTGAGTCCTCAATGATTCGAGGGCTATGTTATGTTTCCTACTCCTATGTTTTGAGACTTTAGCTTGCAATTGTATTTTGACTATGAGGGGAGCCGGTAGTATGTCATGGCCCCGTCCTATCTATGTATGTAGAGGTGTGCATTGGACAAATATTTTGTAAATGAGCTTGACTCTTGTTCTATGATGTCATTTTGAAATGGTTTGCCCTTAGTCCCTATTTCCTGTTAATTAATGTTGAATGTACTTCCGCGACCGATGAAGTGTGATGACAAGTTTGAGAGGCTTGTTTGGGGTTCCTTCGGGTTCCTCATTCGCCATGTCACGTCTAGTCCCTAGGCTTGGGTCGTGACAATTATGCTTGTAGTAATTGAGTTACTTGAATTAAGTTAATATTCATGTCTAATGTAGTGAATTCTATATGTGTTTATTCAATATGAGCTTTGATCCTTTAAAGGGAAAATTATGATATTATGCATGTTTATGAAGTCTTTGTACATGCTTTAAGAACACTTTTAGAGTGAAGTGAATATGATTATGATCTAGTTGTTGTGTTATTGACGGTTATTCTGATGTACACACTTATGTATGATTATGATATGATGTGAAAGGTTTTCTCACAATATGATGATTCTAGGGTGGAAAGGCTTTCTTACCTATAGAATCTATATGAATACATGGACGGTGAAAGGTTATTCTCATGCATGATCTATGAGTTATCTTGTGAATTATGTTGGATTGAGTGTCAAGACATTCTTCCATGAATATGAACTTAAGTCAAGACTTAGTATGAACTCTGTGGGATTAATGCTTAGTAACGACTGGATATTGATATGATATTGGAGCCCTCACGATAGTTGTGGCCAGGTTTCTAGAAGCAATTTCTTGAGATAGATGCCCTCACGATAGTAGAGGCCAGTTATCTAGTAACAATCTCCTTTTCACATAAACTACGTACCTCGTAGGTTACTTAGCTTATGGATCTACCTAAGCTAAGAGTAGGGTTCTACCTTAGGCAGGTAGGACAACCCTTTTCGGTG
>NW_026020303.1:2423826-2449302 GCF_900185275.1 Solanum verrucosum | reverse complement strand
ATCACACAAGCTCTCAACATATCCTCCAAGGTTGAATGGTACGCTCTGCCTGACCATCCGTCTGTGGATGAAATGCTGTGCTAAGATTAACCTGAGTACCAAGACCTTTCTGAAATGACTTCCAGAAATGATATGTAAACTGAGAACCTCTATCTGAGATGATAGACAAAGGAACCCCATGCAACCTCACGATCTGATTAATGTAAACTTGGCGTAATCCTCCGCCGAATCTGTAGTCTTGACCGCCAAAAAGCGAGAAGACTTAGTAACCCTATCAACAATCACCCAAATGGAGTCATGTGTCTGCGAGTACGAGGTAAACCCGTGATGAAGTCCATGTTGATCACTTCCACTTCCAAGTAGGAATGTTAATCTCTTGAGTCATACCTCCTGGTTTTTGATGTTCTACCTTGACTTGCTGGTAATTGGGGCACTTAGCCACAAAGTTGCTATATCTCTTTTCATACCATTCCACCAATAGACTTCCCGCAGATCCGGTACATCTTAGTGGCACCTGGATGAATAGAATATCTGGAATTATGGGCTTCTGCAAGAATATGATGTCTCAACTCACCCACATCAGGAACACACAATCTACCTTGATAGCGAAGTACACCATCTCCCCCTTGGGAGAAAACCTCCACTCTCTGATTGTGGACTGCACCCTTAGGTTCAAGCAAGATTGGATCACTATCTTGCTTTTCCTTAACCTTTACTACCAAAGAAGATTCTGCCCCATTCTGAACCGTTACACCACCATCTGATATGCTCATAAGACGAACTCCTAGGCGAGCAAGTCTATGAACATCCTTTGCTATCTCTCCTTGCTTCCTCAACATGTGCTACACTACCTATGGATAATCTGCTAAGAGCATATGCTACTACATTCACCTTACCCGGATGGTAATGCACACTCATATCATAATCTTTGAGGAACTCAAGCCACCTTCTCTGGCGAAGATTCAACTCTTTCTGGGTGAATACATACTGAAGGCTCTTATGGTCTGTGAACACATCTACATGAACACCATACAAGTAGTGTCTCCAAATCTTGAGTGCAAACACACTGCTGTAGCTCGAGGTCATGAGTTGGGATAATTCTTCTCATGTACCTTAAGTTGTATGGAAGCATAAGCTATAACCTTACCTCGTTGCATCAACACACAACCTAGGCCGACCCTAGATGCATCACAATAGATTACATAACCATCTGAACCCTCTGGTAGAGTCAAGACATGAGTTGTAGTCAACCTAGTTTTCAGCTTTGCAAAGCTTTTCTCACAATCATCTGACCATTGGAACTTAACCTTTTTTTGAGTTAACTTAGTCAATGGTGAGGCTATGGATGAAAATCCTTCCACAAACCTTCTGTAATAACCTACTAGACCCAAGAAACTTCTGATATCTGTAGCAGAGGTAGGTTTGGGCCATTGTTTCACTACTTCTATCTTTTGGGAATCTACTCGAATTCCTTCACTAGACACAATATGCCCAAGGAAGGCAACTGATTGTAACCAAAACTCGCACTTGTTAAATTTTGCAAATAACTGGTGATCTTTGAGAGTTTGCAGAACAACTCTCAAATGACTTGCATGTTCTTCCTCATTCCTAGAGTAAATGAGGATATCATCAATAAAGACGATAACAAACAAGTCCAAGTACTACTTGAACACTCTGTTCATCAAATCTATGAAAGTTGCAGGAGCATTGGTTAGTCCAAATGACATAACTACAAATTCGTAATGACCATACCGAGTTCTGAAGGCTATCTTCAGAATGTCACTATCTCTGACTCTAAGCTGATGATAACCTGATCTGAGGTCTATCTTTGAGAAATGACTAGCACCCTGAAGTTGGTCAAACAAGTCATCAATCCTGGGGATAGAATACTTATTCTTGATTGTGACTTTGTTTAACTGCCTATAGTCAATACACATTCTGATAGAACCATCTTTCTTCTTCACGAACAACACTGGTGCACCCCATGGCGAAATACTGGGTCTGATGAAGCCCTTATCTAGAAGGTCTTTCAACTGCTCTTTCAATTCCTTAAGCTCAGCTGGAGCCATTCTGTAAGGAGGGATAGAGATAGGCTGGGTATCTGGAAGGAGATCAATTCCAAAGTCTATTTCCCTTTCGGGAGGAACTCCGGGAAGATCTTCTGGGAACACTTCTGGAAACTCACTGACTACAGGAACTGACTCAAGAGCTGGGGATTCGGAACTAGATACCTTAACCCGAACTAGATGATAAAGATAACCCTTAGAGATCATCTTTCTGGCCTTAAGGTAAGAAATGAATCGACCCATAGGCGCTAAGCTACTACCCTTCCATTCTAAGATTGGTTCGTCTGGAAACTGAAAACGAACAATCCTAGTTCTACAATCAACTGAGGCATAACATGAATGTAACCAATCGATGCCTAGAATGACATCGAAGTCTACCATTTCTAACTCTACAAGATCTGCTGAGGTGACTTTCTGAGAGACTGTGACAGGGCAATTTTTGTATACCCGTCTAGCCATAACTGGGTCACCGACCGGAGTAGAGACTGAGAAGGGTTCTGAAAGAGTTTCTGGGCTAACACTGAATTGGACTGCTATATAAGGAGTTACAAAAGATAAAGTAGCCCCTGGATCTAACAATGCATAAACATCAAGATCAAAGACTCGTAATGTACCAGTGACTACATCAGGAGAATCTTCTTGATCTTGACGAGCCTGAAGAGCATAAAGCCTGTTTTGGAGCTGTCCGCCACCAGTACCAGAAGAGTTACCCTGCTGAGTCAGGCGACCTGCTGGTGCTGCTAAAGTTGTAGACTGAGCTCTACCATTATTTCCTCCTTGACCTTGTCTAGAAGGACAATCCTTCAATCTATGACCAGACTGACCACACCCAAAGCATCCTTCCTCACCTGCAAGGCACTCGCCCGGATGGTTCTTACTACATTTCGGGCAGGTTGGGTAGGTTTTGGTGCCTGAAACACTACCTTGAGACTTAGAGCCTGACGCCCTACCTTTCTGATCATTACGAAACCTGGGGTATGGAACACTAGTTGATGAATGGGCTGGATTCGAAGACTTCTGCTGAAACTGCGAGCGATTTCCACCACCCAATTTCTGTTGGGAATACTCATAGTTACCTGTTCTTGCTTTCTTAGTCTCCTTAGCTTGTTCCCTAAGCTTATCACCCTCAACCTGCTGAGCATGAGTCATGAGCCTAGAGATGTTCATGTATCCCAACAACATAGCATTCCTACACTCTGTTTTCACTAAGTCTGACACTCCATAGAGAAACTTATTCATCTAAACCCTGTAATCAGCAACCATGTCAGGAGCATACCTGGAGAGTTGGTTAAACTTGAGCCCATACTCTTGGAAAGTCATGTTACCCTGCCTCAAGTTCATAAATTCCTGGGCCCTTGCTTCTCTCAACTCTATGGGGAAAAACCTGTCCAGAAAGGTTTCGCTGAAACAATCCCAAGTAATAGGAACGACATCTGTACCCCTGTTCTCTTTCCACTGAGTATACCAGATATGAGCCACATCCTTAAGTTGGTAAGATGCTAACTCAACCCGATCATTCCTAGTGACCTGCATTACCTCAAAGATCTTCTTAATCTTATCCAAGAAATTCTGGGGATTTTCACCAGTCTGTGATCCTAAGAACTCAGTCAGATTCATCCTAACAAAGTCACGGACCCTTGATGCTACTGATCCACCATTTGCATTCACAGGAGCTTGAACCCGCTAATTGTTCTGGTTAGCGACACTCTGAGCCAACATCTGAATGGCATTCCTGAATTCAGCATTTGAGACTTCCTGATCCGGAACTGGAGGAGCTGCGTTTGCGTTCCTGGCATTCGCATTCCTGGCATAAGCTCTACGAGGAGGCATGATCACTGAAACGTAGAACGTCGAGTTAGAATGGAATTAGATCATACCTTACGCACGATAAGAGTAACAAGAAAATGAAGATTTTTCCTAAAGACACTTTGTAGCCTCCCTCTAATTAGATGTGGTGCGCACTACACCACAAGTGATCCCAAGCTAACCCTGTTGGCATGATCATGAGCATACTAGAGATAATAAACTGATGCGGAAGCTAATTCATAAATAAATCTGAAAAGATGGGGAATACCCATATACTATAACTGAATATATCAAATCTGAGAGTTTAATACAAAAGAAATATCAAACTCAAAATACTAAGCTGAATCTAACTATGTCTGAAATAAGTCTCTAAACTGACTAGAAATGTTGGGACATGCCCCAACTAGGACTAGCAAAAACTGAAACTAAAGACTAAAAGCGATAAAGATAAACATGTCACTAGTCCTCGAAGAATGAGGACTCACCACTGATGTTGCTGAACTGGAGATCGAGAATTGATCTAAGCGTGATCTGGATACTGAGAACCTGAACCTACATCACAAGAAGATGTAGCGCACATATGCGTCAGTACTTGAAAGGTACTGAGCATGCATGATAGAGTAAAGTTGAAATAACATATAACTGAACAAAGCAGTAAAACAATGAAATAATCTGAACATGATATAGATACTGAATGCTGAGTTAACTGATGCAATGACCAAATTTATAATATGCTGAGACTGAATACTGACTATACTGAAATATGGTCAATGCAATAGAGTCTGACTGAACTGTGGGAGCTACTAATAACTGACATAAAACCACATGAGCTACATGTGGAGTCCGATGTATACGCCCCATCGAGAGGACCCAATATACCCTGCTAGAGGTATAGAGGCATGCTGGCGTAATCACTAAACTGATGTTGCCCACAGAGGGGACTTACACCTACGTGGCTCGTAGTTCTGGGACTATATGGGTACGCTGAACCTTAGTCCAACTCGGTATTATGCTACTCCCAATGAATTAAGTGGTTAACTGGTTATGACTGAATTTCTGTAAATACTGGATAGCTCGAAACTGAACATGCAAACTGAGAATGCAACAATTAATCTGATAATGATGCATTCATGAACTGAGGCATGTATAACTGATTACTGAAATATCTGGCCTAGCATGTGTAATTCAAGAACTAAAGAAATACATAACTAGGGTTCTGAAATTCATGCG
This sequence comes from Solanum verrucosum, assembly GCF_900185275.1. NCBI lineage: Eukaryota > Viridiplantae > Streptophyta > Magnoliopsida > Solanales > Solanaceae > Solanum > Solanum verrucosum. Next base: position 2,444,200 of record NW_026020303.1, on the reverse strand, counting down.
AGAAACGATGTAATAACATGATAATCTGATTTGAAACATCTAAATAACTAATTCATGATGATCTGTTGAAATTCTAGAAACCCTAGGTCTATTCATGATAAGGGAATCAAGAAACTGACTGAATTCTAGAGACCTAATGGGCGAAAGGAACCCACTAGTGAAATCCCACATACCTGGTAACGAATTCCACAGAAAAATCTTTCGATTTCGGGGCTGGAACTGAAGGAAACTTGTTGCGTTCTTGAACTAGGGTTCTTGACCTTTTTCTCCTCTCTTGATTTTAATTTTCTAAGTCTTGATTAATGAATTTGACTTAGGTAAGTTCTAGTTATGTTTCTAGGCTTAAACTGATTAAAATCTGATGATTTAAGGTCTAAACGACGTATCTTAGGGGTTAAACGAAAAAGGAAAAGACCAAAAGACCCCTGAATTAACTGCTGTCGGAGTGACTGACGGAATGGACTGATGGGCCATCATTCAATCGACGGTCCGTCGATTGGATCCGTAGGTCGAGTCTGCCCGACAGGGCTTCACTAAAACAAGCATAACTTTTTACTCGGAGGTCAGAATTTAGGAAACTCGGTGGCGTTGGAAAGATAATTCAATTATCTATCTAACCATAGGTCATGAGACACATAATTAATTTTTTGCTAAGAGTTATGACCATCTGAAGTTGACCCATCAACAATTTTCAGCTAACTGTTTGCTGACCCTCATCTATGGTCAGACCTACGGACCGTGGATCGATTGATGGTCCGTGATGGTCAACCGTAGTTTGTGTCAGAGGCTGGGTAAAGGAGGTCTTGATCCACGGACATAGACCACGGACCGTGGTCTGATCTACGGATCGTGGGTCTGTCCGTGAGTCGAGACTTAGCCAATTTTCTGAGCTGGTTTGGGGAGGGGTTGCAGTGGTGAACCACGGACCACCAGCACGGGCCGTGGTCTGACCTACGGTCCGTGGATGGTGACCGTAAGTTGTACCTGCAACTTCTCAAAATCTGCATTCTTTTCTGTTTCGAATACGGGGTGTTACAATTTATGTAATATTCGGCCATTTTCGGGTAGTTACGAAAAGAAGTAAAGTTTTGTTCTTATATTCGTCCCAATATTCTAAGGACATTGGTGCAAGTCAAAAAAAATTTGAAGCATTTTTTATACTTCTTATGTGTTTTTCAGAATTTTTGGCCATTTTAAGGCATTAACATATTATTCTGCCATTTTCGGGTAGTTACGAAAAGAAGTAAAATTTTGTTCTTTTATTCGTTACGAAATTATAATGTCATTGGTGCAAGTCAAAAAAATTTGAGGTGCTTTTTGTATTGCTTATGTATTTTTCTTGATTTTTCGGTCTTTTTGGGGCATTTATATAATATTCGGACATTTTCGGGTAGTTACACAAAGAAGTAAAGTTTTGTTCTTTTATTCGTCTCGATATTCTAAGGTCATTAATGCAAGTCGAAGTTTCTTTAAGGCGCTTTGTTATTGTTTATATGTTTTTCTTGAGTTTTTGATAATTTTGGAGAATTTATTTAATATTCAGCCATTTTCGAGCAGTTACGAAAAGATGTAAAGATTTGTTCTTTTATTCGTCACGATATTCTCAGGTCATGGTGCAAGTCAAAAAAAAATCGAGGCGTCTTTTGTACTGTTTATGTGTTTTTCCTGATTTTTCGGTCATAAATTTTTTTTCAATCGTCAAGATATTTTAAGGTCATTGGTGCAAGTCAAATTATTTTAAATTTTCAGCCATTTTGGGGGATTTACGTAATATTTAGCCATTTTCGGGCAGTAACGAAAATAAGTAAAGTTTTGTTCTTTTATTCGTCATGATATTCTAAGGTCATTGGTGCAAGTCGAAATTTTTTAGAAGCATTTTTTGTATTGTTTATTTAATTTTATTGACTTTTCTGCCATTTTGGGGCATTTACGTAATATTAAGCTATTTTTGAACAATTAAGATAAGAAGTAAAGTTTTATTCTTTTATTCGTCACGATATTACAAGGTCATTGGTGCAAGTCGAAATTTTTTTGAGGTGGTTTTTGTGAAGTTTATGTATTTTTTTTGTTTTTTCTGCCATTATGGGGCATATATGTAATATTTGGCCATTTTCTGACAGTTACAAAAAGAAGTAAATTTTTGTTGTTTTATTCATCACGATATTTTAAGGTCATTGGTGCAAGTCAAAATATTTTTGAGGCATATTTTGTATTGTTATGTGTTTTTATTGATTTTCAGCCATTTAGGGAGATTAACATAATATTCAGCCATTTTCGCACAATAACGAAGTAAAGTTTTGTTCTTTTATTCATCACGATATTCTAAGGTCATTGGTGCAAGGCGAAAATTTTAGAGGCATTTTTTGTATTGCTTATGTGTTTTTCTTGATTTTTCGGCCATTTTGGGGCATTTACGTAATATTCAACCATTTTCGAGTAGTTACGAAATGAAGTAAAATTTTGTTTTATTACTTGCGCGATATTCAAAGGTCATTTGTGCAAGTTGAATTTTTTTGAGGCATTTTTTGGATTGTTTATTTATTTTTCATGATTTTTAGTCTATTTTGGAGCATTTACGTAATATTCGGCCATTTTTGGGCTGTTACGAGAGTAATTAAAGTTTTGTTCTTTTATTGGTCACGATATTTTAAGGTTATTGGTGCAAATCAAATTTTTTGAGGCGTTGTTTGTATTGCTTATGTATTTTTCTTAATTTTTCGGCTATTTTGGGGCTTTTACGTAATATTCGGTCATTTTCGGGCAGTTACGAAAGGAAATAAAGCTTTGTTCTTTTATTCGTCACGATATTCTAAGGTCATTGGTGCAAGTCGAAATTTTTTTGAGGCGTTTTTTGTGTTATTTATCTATTTTTCTTAATTTTTCGTCCATTTTGGGGAATTTACCTAATATTCTACGATTTTCGAGCAGTTGAGAAAATAAGTAAAGTTTTACTCTTTTATTCGTCATGATATTCTAAGGTTAATTGGTGCAAGTCAAAAAAAATTATGCGTTTTTTGTATTATTTATGTATTTTCTTGATTTTTCGGCCATTTTTGGTTCATATACGTAATATTCGTCTATTTTCGGGCAGTTACGAAAACAAGTAAAGTTTTGTTCTTTTATATGTCACGATTATCTAAGGTCATTGGTGCAAGTCGAAATTTTTTTGATGTGTTTTTCTTATTGCTTATCTATAATTCTTGATTTTTCGGTCATTTTGGGGCATTAACGTAATATTCAGCCATTTTCGGGTAGTTACGAAAATATTTGTCACGATATTCTAAGGTCATTGGTGCAAGTCAAAAAAAATTTGAGGCATTTTTTTGTATTGTTTATGTGTTTTTCTTGATTTTTCTGCCATTTTCGAGCTGTTACGAAAAGAAGTGAAGTTGTGTTCCTTTATTTGTCACGATATTCTAAGGTCATTGGTGCAAGTCGAAATTCTTTTAGGCGTTTTTTTTATTGTTTATGTATTTTTCTTGATTTTTGGCCATTTTGGGGCATTTACATAATATCCCGACATTTTCAGACTGTAATGAAAAGAAGTAAAGCTTCGTTCTTTTATTCGTCACGATATTCTAAGGTCATTGGTGCAAGTTGAATTTTTTTTGAGTCGTTTTTTGTATTGTTTTTATATTTTTCTTGATTTTTCGGCCATTTTGGGGCATCTACGTAATATTCGGTCATTTTTGGGCAGTTAAGAAAAGAAGTAAAGTTTTGTTCTTTTATTCGTAACGATCTTCTAAGGTCATTGGTGCAAGTCGAAATTTGTCTGAGGCATTTTTGGTATTGTTTATGTGTTTTTCTTGGTTTTTCGGCCATTTTGGGAAATTTACATAATATTAGGCCATTTTCGGGCAGTTACGAAAATAAGTATAGGTTTTTTTTTATTCGTCACGATATTCTAAGGTCATTGGTCCAAGTCAAAAAAAAATTGAGGCGATTTTTGTATTGTTTATGTATTTTTCTTGATTTTTGGCCATTTTGGGGCATTTACCTAATATTCGGCCATATTCGGGCAGTTACGAAAAGAAGTAAAGTTTTATTATTTTATTCGTCACGATATTCTAAGGTCATTGGTGCAAGTAAAAAAAAATTGAGGCGTTTTTTGTATGTTTATGTATTTTTCTTGATGTTTTGGCCATTTTGGGGCATTTACTTAATATTCGGCATTTTTCGAGTAGTTACGAAAAGCAGTAAATTGTTCTTTAGTTCGTCACGATATTCTAAGGTCATTGGTGCAAGTCAAAAAAAATTTGAGGCATTTTTTTTATTGTTTATGTATTTTTCTTGATTTGTCGACAATTTTGGGGCATTTACGTAATATTCGTCCATATTCGGCCAGTTACGATGTCACACCCCAAAATAGGAGGTGTAATTGGCACACGATACCCTATAAGATCGAGCTACTCACTAAAACATACTTGCTAACCAAACTGTGAGACAAAAAGATTGGGCAACACAACCTCTATAAAGTAAAGCATGGACCCTGAAGGCCATGACATGAGTGAGAGTAAACCATACAAACAATGGTAGACAAGCGCAAAAAAACTAAAGATGTACTAGCTAGCCGACGAGGCCACAACTATAGACATACCTACTTACACACATATATATACATGCCAAGACTATGCGTTGGAGATTGAAACATACAAATGAAAACCCAGAATGTTGTGTCCACAATAGCCTCTATGAGTGATATAAGCATTGTCGGGACAAGGCCCCGACTATATCTAAACTGTACAACAAAAGAAAACATCCTCTGATAGCCCCAGGATAAGATGGAGATTACCGGCTCACAGTTGAACCTGAATCCTAGCGGGTGGGTCGTTTAGAGTCCTTGCCTATACATGCTCACACGAAACAAAAAGCAGCGTCCCCAGGCAAAGGGACGTCAGTACGAATAAAAATATACTAGTATGTAAAGTGGAAAGTAGAATCATAAATATTTACTGTAAAAGAGTAATAGAGATACCACCTAAAACTGAAACTCAAATAATCTCCATGGCTGACATTTGTCCCCCTACTATTTAAATATGCATGGTATGATTGTATCATTGTATGTCGTGAATACATATATATAGATGCAAATGCATGACATACCCAACCAAATGCTAGCAATGATGGTGCCTTCCGGTAGCAAACCGGCATCATATTTGCCAACTTGTGGCCATCTATGTCTCATACGTATAAATATAGGCAATAGGCCCCATACCTCTCGATTATAGCTCGCGAGTAGAATGCATAGCATGTCATGTCATGGATTTATAACACCTATATGTTATTGTTGTCATGTTGCCAATCTTGGCCCGTTTGTAGTCTTGTTCTCATAACCCCATAATCACTTTCGTATAACATGTAACCATCTCATGGAACCTCACATGTTCTTCCAGATAAGCTTGAAAAGTTAGCTCGAATTTTAGAAAGATAACCTAACCTTGCAGATATTCATAACAAGTTTAAGGTGATTTACTTAGTTCCTAACTTGGTTCCTAGATAATTTATAAAAGAAGTATTTCAAAAACCAGGTGTTCTAATAGTTTAAACATTTAAGATATATTAGAGAGTTTTAAAGATCGTGGGTTACTTTAAAAGATTTTTCATAATAACTTTAGTGGAGAAAGAGGGTTGGTTACAAGTAATGAGGGTCTCCCGTGATATTTTAAGTAACGTCACCCAAAGAAGAATAAGAATTCATACATGTGGACATATAATCAAGGAACCGATAAAATGACATGTAAATGTCGAATACTTATTTATCCGAACGAGTGGAATATCAAAATAAGAATCATGAAAATAATTTAGCTTAGATCCCAATGCCTTTCACTGAAGGTCTTTCTAGCATGAGAACAACAAAATATTACATTCGGCGTTTTAGGAATTTCCCAGGAGTGGTGCTAAAATGAGGGACGTAGCTTAGCCTTAACATACCTTTCCAATGAATGCTCAAATGACCATAGTTTCTTCACGAAAGTTGTTCCTTATGTCCTAAGCTTCACAAACACTACATATACACAGCTGGTACACACCTATAAACAGTTCATAATTGATCTTAAATCGGCAGATTTGCCATATGGCCCCAACTTGACGAAACGTCCGTAGAACTTCATAAAAACAATCATAAAAGAGTCACGAGATATTACCTTAGTTAACCAAGTGTAAACCTTGAAGAAACACCAATAGCTACAAATTTATATCTTCAAAAACTAGCTCCAAACATAGCTAATATAAGGGGAAAACGATTGCCACGTGTAGAGATCACGTTTCAAGGCACGAGGGGAACCTTTAATGGTAGAAATTGTCAAAAACTAACCTTCACCATGAAAGAACTCCATTAGAACCTTCTCTTAAGCTTTCTTTCTGGTTAGGGAGTGAAAATAAATGTTTTCATGGCTTAAAACGTTGAGTAAGCTGACATACCACATTTTTGACCTGACCCGTATTCTACCCCGACAGTCCGCGGTAAAACCCTCATAATTCTTCATTCTCATGTCGGTTGGATACTGGGGTTTTGTGCATTGCAAACTAGACTCGTAGGCCTTCGATTCGGTAGGTCACGAGCCTTCTAACTCTTTATATACTGGGAGAAAACATCCAAGACATTTGACCCAAAATTAAGAATATATTATTAGAGAAACTTTGATAGCTTTTGCCGACCCTAGTTTCGCTAATTTTCTTGACTTCAAAACTTAACATACGAACCTTGTACTATTATAATACCTCATAACACACTATTCTTAGCATGTTAGACACTCATAGGCTTACCCCACTTACCCCAAGGTATGAAATAATTTAAACCTTTCAAACGGGTGAAGAAGGAGTCCATTTGACCTAAACCTTTAATTTAGTTCCTTGATATTGCCACCCATTTGCAATCTTAGTCTCCAATGTGCCCTACCAAGTCATATACACCTCATATAACTATGTCAAACTATGCCACACATATTGTGCAAGAATAGAGAAAAAGTACGGGATCTTACATTCTCCCCCTCCCCCCTTATGAACATTCGCCCGCGAATGGATCTAAAGATAAATCTCAACATTATAACAAGTTATCAACTCATAAAACACACATGAAACTCTAGTTCATCCTATTTCGTTTTAGGGTCTTAACAATATCCCCCACTTGGGACCATTCATCCTCGAATGACACTTAAGAACTTTTCAAGGACTTCATGACTCAAACTAGTAGCCCATAATCACACATCAATACAATCAATGCACCTAACTTACAGGGAACACCAACTTTACATCATCATGCCTCCAATACAACACAAGCAAATAGGAACTACTTCCACAAACTCATAAGGCACACATACCTCATCATTGCATTGAAATATGGAATAACTACCTTCTCCAATTTTAGACATGCTCATTAATTCATCATAAGGCCAAACATGCAATTACTTTCAAAGCACATATAGGCATGATCAACATTTCACTTTTTGAGGCAATTAAGCAAATCATGCTAGATGCACACTAATCATGAGAAGAATATAGATCATTTACAAATCTTATCATTTAAACATAATATCATTGAGAACACACATATCATAAGGAGAACATGCAACTCATAATCATACACATAACTCCAAAACACAAACAAGCTACTAGGAATTCTTGGTCTCAAGCTTGAGTAAGAATAGAAGGAATAAGATATGGATATCAACACCCTACTACTCACTCATTATCCCCCACTTAAGGGTAAACCCAATTCATGGCAACTTAAGGCAATCATGAGAACTTCAAAAAGACATCATAACCTTACGGAACTATGACTTACCGGAACCTTCATTCCGGATTAGTTTCCTTGTTAGCTTGTAGCACATAGAAACGATTCCTCTTTGGAGCATTAGGATCCGGACCACCATGAGGAGCTTGGTTGGTCTCCTTCCCTTTTGCCAAAAGTGTTGGGCAATCCCTCATCTTATGGCCCTTCTTTCCACACCCAAAACACTCATCATACCGGCAAGACACTTTTCCCAAATGATGTTTCCCACATGTAGTACATTTAGACCTCTCAAATGAAGAACCACCTCCATTTCCTCCTTGAGCATTAGAGTTAAACACCTTACCCTTGTTCACTAGAGGAGAGTCTTGATTATAGAACCTCTTCTTAGACTTAGGTTGACCTTGCTCATCTGACCTAGTCCTCTTCAACTCCCTATTCATCTTTCTAAGCTTGGTCTCTTCAATTTGTTGGGCATACACCATGAGCCTAGAAATATCCATATCATGATGGAGCATTTTCGTACGACACTCTTCTTCAACCAAACCGGACACCCCAATCACAAACTTATTCATTCTAGCCCTAGAATTTGCTACCAAGGTTGGGGCATACTTAGAGAGTTGGGTGAACTTGAGAGAGTATTCTTTCACACTCATTCCCCCTTGACGGAGGTTCATAAATTCCACTAACTTTTGTTCTCTCAATTCTAAGGGGAAAAACCTATGAAGAAAGGCCATCTTAAACACTCCCCAATCTACCGGGCCAGCCCTTACGGGTCTCTCATCTCTCCATTGCTCAAACCACACTTGAGCTACATCTTTTAATTTGTAGGCGGCTAGTTTCGCCTTCTCCCTAGAAGTCACTCACATAGCCTCTACCACCTTAAGCACCTCATCTATAAAACCTTGTGGGTCCTCACCCACCTTAGAGCCATGGAAAGTAGGAGGATTCATCCTTGTGAAATCCAGAATTCTAGAAGCGGGAGTACTTCCATTGAGGTTTCCTTGCGGTCCAACTCCTTGGTTAGCTTGGGCCGTCATGGCTTGAGCTTGAGTGGTGACGACTTGATCTTGGGTCGTCATAAGTTGAGTCAAAGTTTGGAAGGCAGCCCTTATCTCCACATTTGACAAGACCCCTTATTCATTAAGGGCTTGTGGACCTTGGGGCACTTGAGGGGGAACCTCCTCATTCACATTCTCACATTGTGCCCTCCTTGCATTAGTTCCTCTCGTATTCATGTTCCTATAAACATAAGAGAGGGGTTACGAAGAACACTTATAGAACTACACTCTAAGGCACGACTTTAAGAATATGAAAGAAGTGTAACTTTTATCGTCCTATAGCCTCTCGCTTATAGATATGTCGCGACTCACACCGATGAACAAGACTCTACTAGATGTGACTTGTGAGACTTTGAACCTAAGACCATTATCATAACCTTATGCTCTGATACCAAGTTTGTCACTACTCGAGAGCACCCCCTAGTCGTAATCGGCGTAGTTGTGTCACGTCTCAAATCCCATTAAGATGGACAGGCACCCGAGGCCCTAAAGGCCCGAGAGAACCAACATGTAACATGTGCTTACTATGCATATAATTATGACAATCTTGTGACAAGTTCACATAGGATGCAGCGATACAAACCAACATAAGTAGACTTAAAACTTATATACAAGACTTGGCCGTTGAGGCCACAACTTGTTAAGACGCAACTGGACCATATACATTAGTCTACAAAGCCTCTAAAAGATAGAAAACCTTAGAGTAGGTTGGGACAGACCCCACCTTACTCTTAACTGTGATACAATACCAAAATGAATCTACCAAGGACTTAGTAAAGCTCTGAATCAATCTGGAGCTCCCCAAAAGTAGCTGAGTGTCGTGTGCTCCTATCGAAGAGGTCTACTATCTGAAGTACCTGTGCCTGCAGTATGAAATGCATCGTCCCCCGTGAGGGACGTCAGTACGAGAAAATATACTGAATATGTAAGGCAATAACATATATAAAATAAGAGTTCGAATGAAACCAAGTATCACTATATGTGCATAAATCAGAACAAAAGACCACATTTGTTAACTTTTGTGGGATCATGTATGTTACATTCTTGTCTTTAACTTTCTGTGTGTTATCATCTGTATAAGGCATGTGATACGAATGACCAACTGATCAGTGATAGAAGAGGATGACCCATGCTAGGCATTTTAACCCCTGGGATGCGGTCCTCATAATTACACAAATTGGGATCGGCCCATGCTAGGCTTATGCCCCTGAGCTGCCACCCTTCTATACCAATTGGAATCGACCCATGCTAGGCTTTCGCCCCTGAGTTGCCACCCTTAATTATACATATTTCTTTACTTAGATTCTTTAATCTTTGAGATTGCTGTTTTGGTGGTCATAATCATTTTTTGATATTTGGAACTACGGACTAGTAGTAGAAGACATGAAAATAATACTTCAAAGCAGTAACAATGACATAAGGAGCTATGTAACATCAATGCATTACTTGTGAGCTTAAATGATACAATTGACTTGAACGGACTAAGAGGAGGATTCACCAAACTTGCTTTTGCAAATACCATTTCTATACCAACACATAGGAGGATAATTACACAAACATAGAGTACTAAACATATAATGAAGTAATTCTATACACTAAGGAGAAGGGGAAAATATTGTTAGCTATTTGGAGATCATATGCTGCCACTATGTTTCCTTTACTAGGAATAAAACTTAGGAAATTCACTTATTGATATTAATCTCAAGTATCAGATTTCATGCCGAAGAATATTGAATCGAATAGCCTTACATACCTTATTCTCTAACCAATATAACTATCACGATTCAGCCTCCCCTTTTAGGTGTTAATCTGTAAGTCATGATAAACTAATATTAGCAGCTATCACACCTAAGCCTCGTAAAACAGTAATTAACTTTGACTGGTAATGAGCCCATACAACCCTTAAAATAATGTGCATCAGCACACCCTTCTTCTCTGCCCAATACACATTATATATCCTTTTCCAAGATTACCCAAGCTACACCAACAACAATACACATAAAACAACCTTAAATATTCTTTACCATACAACCAATTATTGAACTCACTACCCCTTGAGTACTTTATGACAGCACACGCATAATTCCTCACTCCATAAGGAGGAAGAAAATGGAGCAGTCACCTTACCTCAATTTCTGCAACTTCTCCTTATAACTTGAATTCCTCTAGAACTTCAACTTCCCTTCACACTTAAACCAAAGAAGAAGAGAAAAATATCTTAATAATTAAGGAAAGTGAGCAGTAGCTTGTGGGAACTTCTACCTTCTACTTATAATTGAGCATGGATAACATGTTTTCTAGTCTTCCATGGGAGAATTAAGGTAAATCCATAAGTGTTTCTCTTACCTTGGTTTGAAGATATGAAGAGTTCTACAAGAACCCTAGAAGCATCTTTAAGGTTGTTGTTTTAATACTTAAAAGAAAAGAGAGAGAGAGTTGGAGTGAATTGTGAATTTTGTATGTTAAAATGAGTGAAAAGATCAGCTCATATTGGGTTTATAAGGAGCCTTCTTGACCATAAAAAAATAATCCTCTAGAACCTTCTTTTTTTTGGTCCATTTTCAGCCACTAATTGATCAAGTAGGTGATGCACCTGCTTATGTATATCAAGCAACTCAAAAGGTCAAACTAGGTGATGCACCTACTAGCTTTCACTTGGGCTTAAATATATTGGGCCTTGGCAGATTTGGCTGCTGGGCTTTAATTTCATTTTTGTTTTATTTAACATAGTTTGGGCCTCAAGTGAGTTCATTAGCATAGGCCCAAATTTGATCTATAAACCTTGGTCTTTTTAACTAGATCTATATAGCTCAAGTAGGTGATGCACCTACTTGGTTCTTTGGGTTGGTCAATAAGTCAAAGTAGGTGATACGGTCAAATTACACCTCCCTAAAGAAGCATAAGTGATCGTTATCAAGTAAAGAACCCAACTTGTAGGTTGGGGTCGATCCCACGAGGAAACTGGTTTAGACTTAACTTTAACTTATACCTATATTCGTTTAGTCAAAGTACTTCCAGAAACAAGTAATAAAAATGGGGGATTTGTGAAACAAATTCTAAGAATTCAGTAAGTAATCAGTAAACAAAAGTCAATTTTTGTTGTTATCAAGATGAGAAAATTAACTAGGGTATACGTGTTCACCACAAGCTTATAACTCAGTAATCCTAATAATAGCAATCCTGTCCTAGTGTATTACATGCAAAGTGATAAGTTAGGTATCTCTAAATCCTTGGTCCGACATCTAGAGAATTTCACCCCGCACCTTGGTCCGGCTACGTGTGTATAATTTACTAACCCTTACCTTTACCTCATATTAGACATCATAATCGATGTTTGGTAAGTAGCAACAAGGTGAGTTCTAACGCGTGCACTCGTTAAAAAGACTTTTGAACGAAAGAATTAACAATGCATGCAAAACACTATTCAAGGATTGCTTATTTACTATTCATACTTTATTAATCGCTCATGGATCCCACAACCCTAGTTGTGGAGTTTAGTTACCCATAATCATATGAACACAATTCATTGTTTTAGATGAAAGAATTATGAACTTACGTAGTTGAAAAAAATAAACCCAAAAATTCAACTCAAATTTCAAACCAAATCTTCAAAACTAACCTTTGGAAATCAAGAGTTTCTCGGGTAGCAAAATTAGTTCCCAAGTCACAAAGTAAAACAAAAGTAGTAAAGTCTAACCCCCAAAAACGAGGTTTACATGCCCTATTTATAGAAAACAAGTCCTAAATTAAAAGGGAAACAAATTAAGGAAAGTGTATTCAGGCACGCGTCTTCATTCCACGAGACTGACTCACGGACCGTCAATGGATCTACGGTCCGTAAGTCCCTTCTGTCAGCCAGGACTTAGAAAATATTTCAGCCTCCAAAAATCAGCTTCTTCTGAAGCAAACGACGGACTTGCAGTACGGACCGTAGATCGATCTATGGTTCGTCAATCTCCTTCCGTAGCTCCATACTTGGAATCTTTAAAAATCAGGTACTGGAACCCTCGCAGTATCAATCTACGGATCAACAGTACAGTCCGTAGATCAATCTACGGACCGTCAATGGCCACCGTGGTTCCACACTCTGTCATATTTCCCTGATTTACCTTCCATGCCTTGCCTGCTGATCTACGACCATCACCTACGGAGCGTCACTGGACCTACGGTCCGTAGATCACCTCCGTAAGTGCCCTTTCTACAGTTATTTCAGCTGTCCCTTTACTTTCGCGCCTGAACGTCTTTCCTGCAAAACATGATAAAAACACATAAAAGCCAATCCAAAAAGGCCCTAGACACACACAACTTGTAAGTGAAATGCATTAGAAATACCGTAAACTCACGGTATATCAGCACCCTCAACTTAAATTTGTTGTTTGTCCTCAAGCGACGCACTAAAACTCTAAACGACACTTGTATAGAAGCAAGCATTTCAAACACAAGCAATCACATGGCTTTCAACCCCATCTCTTTGTGGGTACAAAATTTGTTCTCTTAGACTCGATAAGCTAATTTATGCAGATCAAACCATGACAACGATTGACCAACCAACACAGAACATACATTGTTTCACTATCACCAAGGTATCAACTCTCCGACAATGTACTAAGTGCCCTTACTTCAAATGAAATCCTTTTTTTTCTTCTTCGCACAATGACCGATGAATTTGAGTACAAGGATTCATTCAACACTCACACTCAAAAATAACTTCAAGTACAGTTAGTGCTCAGTACCATAGGCTTGCCTTTATTTTCACTGCTTAGACTCTCCAAACTAGACTCTAGGATCACTATAGGACTTTCTTGGCTTGTAACGTAGGCTCAGGGTCAGGTGTGGTACATTTGGGTACTTCTTAGTGTCTTTCTGCCCTCTTTGACATTACACTAGGCTTTCAACCTTTTTTTTTCCTATTTTTGCCATCCTACCGTTTTACCTTCTTTCGCTTGATTTTCTTCAACCACGGATGTGACTTTAAACTTTGTAGCTCTTTTTACTTTTATTTTATTTTTCTTTTAGCTTTCAACAAGTCACATCCTTTCCTCTCTTTTTCAATATCAAACTCTTTTCATACCCATTTTTCTCTTGGTTTCCTCTTTCATATCCACCCTCAACTTATATATTTTCCATTGGTTGAGGTGCACAATACTCGATGTCGGGTCAGGGCCAAGATTGAAGTTACTTTTTACATTAGCCACCCTCAACTTAGGCTTTTGGCCTTGGTCGAGGTGCACATGTCCAAGGAGGGACCGGGGCCAATATAGTCGATCATAGGAAGGCGAGTTCGGGGTTTAGAAAGAAATGGTATTATTTTAGGCTCAAAGTATTTGGATCAAAGGGAGCATTTGTTTCATTTGGTCGGATCCTTCTTTCAGGCAATTTGCTGACTTATCAAAACAATGACCTATGATCACTTCCTAACCTCTAGATTGTTGAGTCTTAGTAGGACTAACCGGCCAAGTTCTAGGTTTGCACAAAAACTGTTTGAACACTCAACTATTCTCACACACTCTTGGCACATAGTTTCATTATCAGATTATCAGATTATCAGATTACCCAATTCAAGTTTCAGCCTAAGTCATGCCATCAAGTTGATTCATTATCATGTCATACACAGAGCCAACACATTCAGGTAATCGTAGCTTACAAATTCTAGCACACATCACAAAAGCTGACGGGTATCATTTTTTTAAGCTATCATGCTTCTTTCTATTTCATGCTTCTACACATACGATCCTAACACATGTCGGTTAAACATAAATTAAACAGTCTATTGGGGAAAAAGAACACAAGCAAGAAAACACCACGAGAGGATCTATGAGTTGGGTTACTCAGACTTACCCTAACACTCACAATCCATTTACCCCACCCCCAACAAAAATAGATGTGATTGTCCCCAAATCATACAAAAGCAGAAAAAGAAAATGGATTGGGTGAAGCAAACCTGTGGCGCATAGCGCCGGTGAATCATCAATAAGCGGGTGGGTCCGGTTTCTCGGAGCCCGCTGGAACAATAGTTGGGTCACCCTCAGTAGTGCCCACATCATCTAACATACCACCCTCAGTAGTGCTCTCTATCACTCTCACCACACCAGTAGTAGTGCTCACAATGTCCTTCACAACAAACGGTACCTCTACAACTTTGGCAGAACTCGATGCCCCTGTAATACTCTCACGCACCATCCGCTGGCGCAACTCTTCATCTAAAATCGAGGACTTCCTAGACTCCTTCTCCTGCCTACGCTGTCTCTTTTAAGCTTTTTCCTCATCAGTGCGACTAGAACGGTGTCTCTTACCTTTGGTATGTGTAGGCGCAGACTCCTTCTCGGCAGTCCTACTGAATAAAGCATCCAACACCGTATCATCAGCCAGTGCAGTAGGTGCAGCCTGAGGCTCAACTGTAGGGGTGGCAAGAATGGCATCAACGTCGGCCCAGAGATCGACTAATTTAGCCTGAAAAAGGATAGGTCTATGGTCGGGGCTGGTTGCTCGGGGACTCGCAATTCAAAAGCATTAAGACACTTATTAACGGCCTGGACCTTTCGGTCCATCATGTCCTCCATCCTTCGCTCTATTTTGGCCTCAGACTCGGCTATAGACTTTTGCATCCAAGGCTGGATGTGATGCAACAATGTGGCCATCTGAGCCTCTAATTTCTGTACTCTTGTCAATGGGACAACAGTAGCTCCTAACTATGGTGTGGACCGAGATCAACTAGGAGCCATGCTAGGGGCCTGGGAAGAGGAGCCCGAGACAGTATCAGAGTGATCTGGTATAATAGGGGCTCTCTGCGAGGTGCCGCCACATTTGCCTCATTTTGGATGAGGCCTATATCCAAAGCCCCAGTAGGGTGGATCAACCTATCATAATGCTAGATCGGCACTCCAGAGTCCTTGCACAATTGGAAATAAAACATGGAAAGGGGTAAGTAGTGGAGGTCTTGAATGCCCTCTCGTGAATCTCTGCCAGCAACATGCGGGCAAAGTCAATCTCCACTCCTGCTACTAATGCTGCAACCATGACCGTTCTGTCCCAAGTGAGTTGGTTGTCAGCTTTTGTCGGCGACACCCTGTTACGCACCAACAACCAGAAGAACTTGGCGTCAAAATTTAGTGTGGCCTTTCGGATACCCAACTGTAGTGTGGTGACCCACTCCGCACGCTCGCCATCAGCAACAATGTACTTAGCCAACCATAGTATAACAACCTCTCGCTGCTCAACATTCCTCTAGAAAGCACCGCTCCACATGATATCCCATCTGTAATCAAACTCCACTGTGTTTAGTGACCAAGTGTGACTTGTGGTAGGCCCATAGAGAAAGCGGATGATGGTAGCCTGTGATATGTCTACCAGACAACTTCGGACCATAATAGACGTGAGAGGATCTTGGGCTAAGGATTTTGATTTCTTGGAGATCGACCCACGGAGAGTGGCAGCATAGGAGGAGTAGAACTCCCACACAATCTCCTCGCTATACGTCCCTAGGTCTCGAGCCATCCAGTCACACTTGTGAAGGTTGAAAAGTCGGTGAATATCGGGGATAGTGTGCAAGCTCCCTGTGAGGACTCTGTGCTCCTCTATAACAATTCGGGCCATCTTCTCTTTATCATTAATCATCTTGGCATCCCGATAGATTTTCCATTGGCCCTCAACACACTATATGTTTGGCTTACCGGCCACTGGAGTAGGGTTCTCATTCCTTGGTATGGGTATTGACTCTAAGCTAGTGGCCTCATCAGATGAGGCTGCTTGTTAATTTTGGCTGGACCCTGTGGCTGACTTGGCGTTGGATCCCGAAGCATGGGCAGACTCGGACCCTGAAGCATGGGCAGACTCGGACCCTGAAGCATGGCTGGACTCAGAGCCCGAAGCATGGTAGACTCGGAGCCAGACGCAGACCCAGTAGCTGAACTGGAAGCAGCCCCAGTTGGTGACCTGATCAGTGTGTGCTCCTCATCAGACTGGGAGATAGTGACTACGTCGGGAATCACCTTCCGGAGGTGCCTCTGGTGGCTCGGGGTGCAGTGGGAGAAGTCCTTGAGTTGGGAGGAACATATGCTGGATCTCTTTCCGTGTCTGTGTCCTCATCGATTAACCTGAAGCTAGAAGAAACAGATTTTGACTTGCCCTGTTTTTGAGTAGGTGACTTGCTTCTTGGGTGCCATCGTACCTGTGGAATCGATATTAGTGCCAAAACTAAATCTAAACAGCTAAACAAAAAACTTTAGACTATAAACTAACAGTAACAAAGTCCTAAGAAAATTTCAAACAGAGGCTACAGTGGTCATCCACGGAGGGGACCTACGGTCCGTAGACTGATCTACGGTCCGTGGATTAGCGGACCAATAATATTGGTCGCATATGGAAACCACAGATGTACAGAACAGTCTGTAGATTGATCTATGGACCGTAGTCCACATCCATGGTTTCACACTTGGTGAAATTTTCAAGAGCATCAACCCACAAACCCAATCTATGGTCCGTAGATTTATCTACGTTTCGTAGACGGGGTATCGTGGATGGGATCTGTGCCAGGTTTTAGCCATTCTCAATTTCAAGTCCACATCTTAGACCATTTTCAACAATATCCTATTCTAACCATGTATTTCAACATTGAATCATGCTAGTTTGTCATTCTCAGGATTCCGATTAATCATTTTAACAATTATTTAAGACACACTTTGGAACCCTAAGTCGAAACTTACATGTAGACTTATAATCACATACAACAAGGCAACATAATCACTATCTATCGTTCCAAGGGTATTGTAACTTCCAATTTTATCATGCAATTTCATCTAACAATTACCCAAGGTCAAGACCCGACTCCCGACTTTCTATATTCAATCTATGAACCAAAATTCAAAGTGAGGGGAAAGTCTATTACCTTACAAGCAACGTGGAGTGGGGTGATTGCGTGACGACACTAAGTATTGCAAGACCAAAGAATTACCTCTTCGTTACTAACCCAAGACCGGACCCTTTTTGTGGAATATAGAGTGAGTTGTATTCAAAATGGAAAGGAATTGTGGGAATGATGGGGTAATGGAAGGGATGATTTTATGGGGGAGTTTATGTAGTGATTTAGGGGAGTTAATGGTGTTTGAAACGGTTGGAGAGTGAATGGAAGGAAGTGGAAATGATTTGAAATTAGGGCAGTTTTAAATAAGGGGGTTCGGGTCGGGTCAGACAAATTTAGGGTTTTGGACCCACGACACCCCGTCTACGGTCCGTAGATTGGGACCGTAGATCACTCTTACACTTGGAAAATTTAGGGGCTTACCTGGGATCTACGGACACCATCCACGGTCCATGGATAGAATGACGGACCGTCGATGGGGTCCGTAGACCTCTGCACCAGACCATTTTCTACAGATTTTTCATAGCGTACCTGCACATGTAGCAACCATTAGGCTATTCTTTTTACATTTTCTGGACACTTTTTAGACACGGACCCTATGCTTATTCTAGTCAACGCTAAAAAAAAGCTAAACCCCTATCTAAATTGATACATAGACGCAATTAAACAAATAAAACTACTAAATGGGAAATAGAAACCTATCGTTGGCTAGATTGTACATCTTGGGTTGCCTCCAAGCAGCGCTTGATTTAACGTCGCTGCACGACACAAGTTTCTTGATTACTCAGACTTTATCAAATTGTAGGTCTCAATCACTTCTTCACACTTTCTGTATTTTCCCAGATAGATCTTGATCCTTTGTCCGTTTAGCATGAACCTTGTTCCTTCACTATTCTCAAGCTCAACCGCTCCATGGGGGAGCACTTTTGTGAGAAAAAATGGCCCAGTCCATTTGGACATGAGTTTTCCTAGAAACAAGCGCAACCTAGAGTTGAATAGAAGCACAAGATCACCAACCACAAATTCTCGCTTTTCAATTCTTTGATCATGATACCGCTTCATCTTCTCTTTGTACAAGGCTGAACTTTCATAAGCTTTTAGGCGAAACTCATCAAGCATATTCAAGTCATTCATTCTTTGATTCGATGTGGCGCCCTAATCCAAATTTAGCTTCTTCATTGCCCACATCGCTTATGCTCTAGCTCTACCGGTAAATGAAAAGACTTCTCATATACAAGTTGGTAAGGAGACATACGTATGGGGGTCTTGTATGCATTGTGATAAGCCCATAGAGCATCATCAAGCTTCCTTGACCAATCCGTTCTATTAGCATTCACAGTCTTCGCCAAAATCTGTTTGGTTTCTCTGTGGACACTTCAACTTGACCACTAGTTTGCGGATGGTAAGGAGTGGCTACATTGTGGCGGACACATATTTCTCAAGTAGTGCCTTGAACAACTTATTACAAAAGTGAGAACCTCTGTCGCTGATAATCGCCCTCGGTGTACTGAATCTGGAGAAGATATTCTTTTTCAAGATTGCAGTGACACTTTTACCTTCATTGTTGGGGAGCACAACTGCTTCCACCCACTTCGATACATAATCAACCGCAACAAGAATATACTTCATCCCATATGAACTCACAATAGACCTATAAAATCAATGCCCCATACATCAAACAACTCTATCACCAATATCGGATTCATAGGGAGCTCTTGCCTCTTTGAAATCCCTCCTTCTCTTTGGCAACGATCACAAGACTTGGTGAAATCATGAGCATCTTGTGGATGGTAGCCCAATAGTACCCACACTGCAAAGTCTTATGCGCAGTCTGAATACCACTATGATGCCTACCAACAGGTGATGAATGACATGCTTCAAGTAGACTCAACATCTCAACCTCGGGCACACAACGACGAATAATCCCATCATCACAACTACGATACAAGTAAGGTTCATCCCAAAAGAATTTCTTCACATCATGCATAAACTTTCTCCTCTGGTGGAAAGACAAGTCCGGGGGCACCAAATCGCTTGCCAAATAATTAGCAAAGTCTGCGAACCACGGAATCAAATCATGAGAAGTAGCCAATACCTGTTTATCTGGGAAAGCATCATTAATTTCAGCCCTATCTCCAAGCTTTAGCATAGCCTCTTCCTCTAATTTGGACAAGTGATCGACAACTTGATTTTTGGTCCCCTTTCTATCTTTTACCACAAAATCAAACTCTTGCAGCAACAATACCCATCTAATCAATCTTGGTTTTGCATCCTTTTTCACCATCAAATACCTCAATGCAGAATGGTCAGTATGCACTATGACCTTAGTACCAAGCAAGTAGGATAAAAATTTCTCGAATGCAAAAACCACCGCAAGAAGTTCTTGTTCGGTCACAATATAATTCTTCTGGGCCACATTTAGAGCTTTGCTAGCATAGTAAATAGGGTGAATAATTTTCTCTTTCCTCTGTCCTAGTACCACACCAAGCGCCACTCCACTTGCATCACACATTACCTCAAACGGTTGTCCCCAATCAAGGTGAAATAATGATAGGTGCAGTGACCAACTTCTCCTTCAACTCTCCAAATGTCTCAAGACAAGCCTCATCAAAATCAAACTATACTCCTTTTCGAGCAGTTTGCACAATGGGTGTGCAATTTTTGAAAATCTTTTATGAATCTCCTATAGAACCCAACATGCCCAAGAAAACTTCTAACACTTTTTAC